>NW_017670363.1:19322-158102 GCF_001879085.1 Nicotiana attenuata | reverse complement strand
ATATATATTAATTTTGGTAATTGGTACCTTGTCACATTGACAGAGATTTATGCATTAAATTAACTTTGTCCAAATTTGATAAGTAACTAATAGCTTCAAAATCAGATTAAAGAATGGAAAATAAAGGATCTCAGGGTTTAAAAAATCAATAAGTCATTACATCGAATTATATTAACTTATCGCGATTAAGTAATACAATGAGATGAGAATATATGTATATATACATATCATATGCATTTATAATTAAATACGAGTACGAGTAAATTTCTCCTATCAAAAAGTTTTCTGTTTGAGTTAAGGTTAATGGCTAGTGGGAGTGGAGGGGCTATGATGTGTCCAGAGAACTCAGTACACCAATTTTGACAGTGGATCAGTATTTATATTAAAATTCTCAAATGGATTCATCAATTTATATTTTTTATTTGGAAAGACAACAAAAATTGTTGGTAAAGTCATAATCAAGGACAAGTTAATAAAGGGAAAAAAGAAGGAAAATGCTGTAATTCACTACAATTATTTGTGAATAGTGCACACATTATTATTCACAACTAAAAAAAGGGGCAGCTCAGTGCACAAAGCATCCTGCATTCATGCAGAGTTCGAGAAAGAGCCGCACCCCAAGTTGCGGCGAAGCTACACTTTGATAAGGGTGGTCAATTGACCACCTTTTGTCGGAAAATTACACTGCATATATAGATAAAATATCAGTTTTTAAAGGTACATAATATATTTCGAACACCCTTTGTCAGGAATTTTTACTTCTTTCAAGTTTTAACACCTTTGTGAAAATTTCTGGCTTCGCCACTGACCCCAAGGGGTGTGATGTAGACAGCTTGCCCTAATGTAAGTATTAGTGGCTGATTCTACGATTCGAACCTATAACCTATAGGTCATACGGAGACAACTTTACCGTTGCAACTCTAACTAATATAACAAATCTTATTATATAAATGCAGCTTCAAGGAAATCAAGAATGGTGACAGCATTAACAAGAACTCCACTTCAAGAAGGATATGTTAGTTATCCATGGGAGAAGAGAATGAATGAATTGCTAGCAGTTCCAAATTCAAGTAGTTTTTACTCTCTGCTTCTCTTGCCAAAATCCTCAGACAAAGTTTCTATTCATTACAATGATTTAGAAGACACTCTTTCTAGAGCAAATGCTTGGCTCAATGCTTCTCAAGTTTCTGGTGTTCCCATTGTCTTCATGAATATCCAGACTGAGTCTCTACTTACCAAGGTAAATATTTATATGTTCTTTATTTGAGTTTAACTTGTATACACCATCAGTTTTACAGGAACTTTAACACAATAAAAAAAGATAGCACGTAGGGTCAGGGGAAGGGCAGCACCCCAAGAGATGTGATGTAAACAACCTACCCTAATGCAAACATTAATGGCTGCTTCCACAGCTCGTACCCGTGACCTATAAGTCACACGGAGATAATTTTACTGTTTCTCCACACTATAAGATCATCTAAAGATGACCACAACTATGATACAATCCATAAGAAATGAGATTAGTAACCTGAAAAGTAAGTCGGGTTATAATACATATAGTGATAGTGGTAAAAATTCTTTACATGATCGACGTATTCTTACACTGACAATGTAAAGTTTTTTACACCATCAGTGCATTTTAACCTATTCTAGCAGGAATCTTTCCCTATATGCACCGACAATGTAAACGATTTTTGCACTATTGGTATATTCTGTCCAATCGTAGCAAGAAATCGCTTCTACAGGTTACAAATCCTACTATGTATGGACGATTTACATGCAGTTACGTTTTGGTGACCTGATAGTATAAAAATTTCTGTACAAGTTAAACTCTTACCAAATATGCACATTCCTACAAAATACATACTGGTAGTTGAGTCCATATAAGTTGTAACATAGCTCTAAAGTTCTCATAACTTGATGTTTAAAACTTTGCTACAAATGTGAAATACAATAATTTTCTACGTAAAATCAACTAATGACAAATAACTTTCTTCTTTTCTGTTTTCCTCTTAGATATCAGGGGAAACAGCTTCTTGCACAGTAAATGCAGGATCACTTTCTGATTTAACAAACCTTGCAAATGCAAGTTTATATGGCTTTGAAGATTACCATGGAGTTGATATTGGTGTTGTCCGAGCCGTTCGCCTTTGGTTTTCCCCTCTTGGTGGTGAGATTCCTATTGAGATCAAAATCAAAGAAACTGATGTCAGACTTGGCTTTGCCATCAGCAGAACTGAAGAGGTAAGTCACTTCTTTTTACCCTAACTTATTACAAGCTTCGTAGCTTTTGAGCCATTGCGTTAGGGCAATACAAACTACTAGAATTGGTCGCCTTAATGCTATAGTCAAACCTACAGTAGTTGTCCTTATTACCACTTTTTGAGTCGTTGCGTTAGGGCAATACAACTACGAGAACCGGTTGTCCTAACACTGCAGTCAAACCTACTGTAATTGTCCTTATTACCACTTTTTGAGTCGTTGCATTAGGGCAATACAACTACAAGAACCGGTCGTCCTAACGCCAGTCAAACCTACTGTAGTTGTCCTTATTACCACTTTTAGAGTTGTTGCGTTAGGGCAATACAACTAAGAGAACAAGCCGTCCTAACGCAACAGTCAAACCTACTGTAGTTGTCCTTATTACCACTCGTCGCATAGTTGTTCCGTAACACCACTAATCATTATAGCACTAGTCCCTTTTTGTTCGGCGACATAAACGTATTCTTAAAGGGCCTTCGCGCCAAAAAACCGAGTCTTGGCAGTTCAAGTGAAAGTTTTTTAGACCAGTCCCACCAAGACGGGGAGGAAACTGACTTCCAAGAGAACTGCTTTCCGTACAATTAAGTAAGGAATAAACTTATAAATACTGATAGTATAAAAATTCTTTATTGTCGATATATAATAGTTAAATTATATAAATAATTAGCCTGGTTCAAAGTTAGAACATATACATAGGGTCACATGACATTTGCTTTATGTGAAAATCTCGCTGAATGATATTAAATTTCTACTTTTTGCTATTCATTTTCTTCTTCTTACTATTAATTGACTTGAAAATTTTAACTTTCTAGGGGTTCATTCACATATCATCAGTAATTGAAGGTGATGAGGATGCACCTTCCTCAAGATCAGGCCTTAGCAATATATACAAAGAAGCAACCAAAGATTGCAAACTTTTAGTTGTATCAAGAATTTCCAACCAAAAGGTCCTTCCATGGATTGTTTCTCCAACCGGGGCGGTCCGGTGCTTCGACACTGTCTCTCTCAGCCAAAAACTCTCGTTGCATCGCCACGCAAAGGTTCCCATTCTCATGCACGTGTTTCTTTGGGACCGTTCTGTCCCTGTGCCAAATGGTGGCAGCATTAATCGGTCGAGGACTATTTCCCCGACCATGCTGCCACCATTGCCACCTGAAGTTCGGTTGGCACGCCAACCAAATGATAATCAGGTGATGCCATTGCCTCCGGAAGTTGAAGATGAGAGAGGAAACCATAGTGATGGATCGGAACTTAGGCTTGATAGGGACACTGCAGGGGAATCTTCTTTTCGTTTCCATGATTTTTCTCTTCCAAATAATTGGGTGTAGTAAGTTTCTATTCATGTTATTTGATGTACATAGGGAAGTTGTGTAATTAATGATGTAACATTGAGAAGGCAATGCTTGAGTCAAGGATGTTGGACTTAATTGAAAGCTAACATCCGACACAAAACAGGTAGATGTAAATGTTCTTTGAGTTATTGAGGCTTTGTTGGTATAGTAGACCAGTTATTGCAAGTCCACAACATTCATGTTTTGCAAAATTTGAGCTGAATTGTGTTTCCAGAGATTGACCAGTTATGAGCGCAACTGTCAAGTTATTGTTCGCTTTGGTCAATCTTGGGAGCCTCGCCTCGTGGTTTTGTTTCCTTCGATATTAACTTAAAAGGTGTCTCGACTGTTGAATTCCTAATTCCGTCTTATATATATGACCCCTAAGGCCCTAACTTACCCTTCCCAGTCCGATATGAGTTTTGTCTAAGTAAAGCTTCACAGCAAATCACCTTTCGAGTTCAATCACCAGCGGTTTGAGGACCATTAGAAACACCTATCCTCGCTGAGGTTTCCTCCACCACCTTATTAGGAAAGGTATCGACTCTGATACTGAATGAGAAGGCAATGCAGGAATCAAGGATGTTAGGACTTAATTGAAAGCTAACCTCTGATACAAAGCAGATAGATTTAAATGTATTTGAACCATTGCAAAATTCACCAGATTATTAACAGAATTTGGGCATAATTGAGATGAATACTGCAAAGGACAATGTAGTTTCAGGTGTAGAACAGAGCAAAACTGCTGGAATTTCACCTAGTTAAGAAACCTCACTGAACAAAGAAGGAGAAAACCAGCTGAATAATCACCTAAACAGGCCAAAGAAGAAATTGGGACATGGATTTTGATCTCAACTAATCACTTAAACAGGCCAAAGAAGCAGCATAATTACACTGTTCTTTCATGGAAAGAAGTGCATCTTGCATTATGTTAAAAGTGGTCTAGCAGTATTTCCTCAAAAGTAAGGTATAAACATCAAAGTATGAATACTCATTAATATTCTTCTGTGTAACTACTGACTTAAAACTTTTTTATTATGCTTTAGGGGTTCATTCACACATCATCACTAATTGAAGGTGAAGAGGATGCACCTTCCTCAAGATCAGGTCTTAGCAATCTATATAAAGAAGCAACCAAAGAGTGCAAACTTTTTGTATCAAGAATTTCCAACCAAAAGGTCCTTCCATGGATTGTTTCTCCTACGGGGGCACTCCGGTGCTTCGACACCGTCTCTCTCAGCCAAAAACTCTCATTGCATCGCCACACGAAGGTTCCTATTCTCCTGCACATGTTTCTTTGGGACTGTTCTATCCCAGTGCCAAATGGTGGCAGCATCAATAGGTCGGGGAGGAGTATTTCCCCGACCATGCTGCCACCGTTGCCACCTGAAGTTCGGTTGGCACACCAACCGAACGAGAATTAGGTGATGCCATTGCCTCCGGAAGTTGAGGATGAGAGAGGAAACCATAGTGATGGACCGGAACTTAGGCTTGATAAGGACACTGCTGGGGAATTTTCTTTCAGGTTCCATGATTTTTCTCTACCAAATAATTGGGTGTAATAATTTTCCTCTAATGTTGTTTCATGTACATAAAGATAGAAAGTTTTGTAATTAATGGTGATGATCGACTTAAAGGGCATTTGCTATCAAGTTTCAACTATTCTCTGTATATAGTAACAAAAAGAATACAAAAAACATAAAGAACAGGCAAGAATTAGAAGTTTTCAATGTTTGTTGATCAGATACAAACTACTCCATGCGCTATTACACAAATTCATATCAATTCGTGCTTATTTTTCACTACTATTTAATACAGAATTACTTTGCTTTAAACAAAAGTGGGAGCCACTGTTTATACTATAAATAACTTATTTCTTTGGGATTGAAGTTATAGTATCACTCGCAATTTCACCCGCCACTTAAGTGAAAAGTTCCAAGAAAAAGAGTGAGGTGAAGAAGACATATCAAGCAATGAAAACTTTACTGTTCTAACAGTTTAAGTTTTTAGATAGGATATTTTCACAATAAATAAAATATTAACGAATTGACTAATGAAGCAACTCTAAGAGTTTAAAAGAAAACATGACAATAGTAGATAAATAAGATATTCTGCTCACACGAAGCTGCTTGGTGAAATGAATGCACCATCATTATGTCATTCTTAATGACATTAGCAGATTCTCCTCCAATTTTCCTATATGCTCCAAGAGGCGAATAAGTGAGTACAATATCTCTATCCTTTTCACATCTCTGTTTGCCTGTTATAAAACATCAAATTTTAGGTAGTGTTGAAGATGACAAAAGTGCAAGCATATTGTCTACTGCAAGAAGCACCCGATTCTTGAAAAGCAGATACCTCTACGATGAACCCTACCCATGTTTTGTCATTCCTCGTTTCCATAGCCCATTTTAAGATGGTCAAGCCAATTCCTATTATTATATTTGCTATTTCCACAAACAGAACTGGTTCTTCACAAAGCATCTGCATAAAACAGACATTCAGATGAAACTCATATACATATTTCTAACAATAATGAGGTATTGTATCTGCTATGCTAGAACCATAACGAGTCCACAAAAGTGTCAGAACTTGGTAATCTATACATATTCCAACCTCCACACGCATTTGACGCGGCCGATTCAGATCCTCAACTATGATAGGGCAGACCATAGACTGTGAACCAACTTCACATGCCCATGATGCTCCTCCTTTAAAATTATCTTTTAGAAGTGATCCACCTTCCTTGCTGATAATCTGCAGGTTAACAACACAAGGGAAAGGTAATTAGTAATTCTCAAGTAGATTCAGGCATCTTGTATCACTTGGTAACACATCATTCTACCATTTTGTAGAGACCACTAAAAAGTGCAAAACGTGAAGTAGGAAACTTATGCTATTCCATAGGACAACATATGTTTAACTCTGTCCCAACTCTATTCTCGGTGCATGAATACTCCTCTGCCCCACAACATCATCCTTATCCTCAAGGTAATAATATTTATGTCCATTTTGTGATTCCTGTCAACTATCGAAAATACCCATTCATAGTCCTTTCAACTGCATTTGAATCTACATGTCTGAGTAAATGGAATAACATCCATCATTGGCATTACGCTTTTTTTTAATGAAGAAAGATGTTATATTACTGGCATCATAAAGATGCAAAAACAGTACAAAAGAGGATGGTTAGCTCCATTTACACAAAAATACAGTTCTAGTCAGGGAGCTAACCAAAAGCACCAAAACCTAAGGTTGGCAATCAAGCCAAGGTCAGAGAGCTAATAAAATCTAGAAATGGAATTAACTCTTTTACAGAGGAAAGGTTGTTCCAGCTATATAGATTCCTAAGACACTTTGCTTTCAGCTATATAGATTCCATCATTGGCATTACGCTTTTATCCCATTGATATTATAACAAAAAATTAGAAGCTTCTATTTAACGTCTTTTTGGCCGCTTATTAAGGGTCATTAGGAATTTATACTAGTTACATGTCTTACAATATGGCAAGTCATAGCCTCTATGGAATCAATACAAATCACGAGTATCAATCAACAGTTTTGGTTTAATGATTCTGTATGAAAACAATGTTTGTTTAGAAAGAGCTCAAACCTGTTGCTCCTCATATTCACCTCCACTGGTTTCTTTAAAATATATATCAGCATCTTTAGCGTATTCAAGCTGATCACTGGAGGAACTCATGTCACTAACTTCAAGATGCTCTGTGCCAAGATTATCTCGAGCAGATTGGCTTGCTGCAAGTGTACTAAAATTTAATTAGAATAACATCATCATACGTGAAAAATATTACTGCATTTCATCAGACATGTGATTGATCTGTTAGAAAGAGTTTAGTTTTATTACCAAGAGTGGTTTCAGAGCCATAGATTTTTGCGCCGACTGATTGCTGAAGCACTGTACAGTTAATTCTGTATTGCCTTTCGGATATCTTCATCATGCTTTCTTCCTCAACAGCTCTATTTGTTTGGAGCCTCACATTATTAGTTAGATTTGTTGTGGTGTTAGCAGTTCTTGATGATGTAGTTACATCAACATTTTCTGGACAGAGATTTACTGTATTTCCACTTTGCAGCAATCTATTTAATGGGTTAAACCACAATATTTTTTCCGGACGTGCTACTGCTTCAATATCAGATATAGGTTTCCCACTATGGCATATCTCAAAAGACTCGAGTCCATCATCTGAAGGAACAGGTATAACTTCAACCGATAATTTCTCTCCCAGTTTTTGTCCAGAAGCAAGCTTGAAACTTCGAAATTGTCTCTTCATCGAGACCAATAGCATATTCAATATGGTTTGTGGACTCCTGCAATCTGACTTGTTATCTTGGGGTAAAAAGAACTCCAATAGGTATACATAGTCCCCTGTGTAGGAACTCTGCAAACATATAGCAAACGAGCTATGTAATCCAACTCTGTGTGCCACATGTGCCAAGGGGTACTCGGTCATGCTTAACTGTGTGATGTCACTGCAGAAGCATGAACTACGGGTTAAAAAGGCCTTACCAACAACCCCCTGACTCTTCCCTAAGTGAAACATATCACAAGCAGCTCTGAACTCATAGCCTGCTGATGTACATATGCAAAATTGTTCCTCTGTGGTCTTGAATCTTTCAACATTGCTTCCGTCAAGGATATGTAGCCATGTCTGAGCTAGAGGTAATTGATGTGTTCTGCATATAAAATTCAACTGCTCCTCGATCTCTTTTAGGGCTCGTTCTAGCCCTCTAAGGCCCTGCTAAAAACAGACAGTTGATACAGGAGCAAAGAGATACATTTAGTCTAAGATGTTTTTTCCTAGCTTTGGGTATTCAGGCATATAGCGTCTTCATGAACATACCTTCTTGTCGGGGTGGCCATACATGTTTGATGATCTCAAGTCCACCTTCTGTTAAGAACAAGATGCCATGCTCAGAGAAATTGAAAGAGGTTATAAGGATTTAACGAACATATGCCAAACAAAGCTTTAAAGACCGAAGAAAGGGAAAAAAGAAGAGTTTTTCTCTCCCCCAAGTCTCCTTAGAGGTTAAATTTTCATTTCCACTTCCTATGGTAGAGTGAGGAAAACTAACAGTTGTGCTAAAGGATGGATGTCAATCGATCATCTGAAAGAAACAACAAACTGCTTTTAACTTTGTCTTATACCTTGAAACAAATGAAGCCTACTTCTTACAGATTTTCTCTTCTGCTTCTTATTTAGAGGGATGTTACAGGCCTGATTGAAGGATAAGGTTTCAATCACATGTTTCCCGTAGCTAGAAATCATGAATACATGTTAAATCACCTCAAGAGAAATGAAAATCGATACACAGTGGTATAGTTGAGGTGCGTATAAACTGGCAAAGACACCACTGCTGTAAGAAACAAGGAAAAGGAAAGGTATCTGCATATGCAGTCATGCACATGAGGTGTTATGGACCTAATTAAATAAATAAATGTATTTCCTCTTTAACAAGTTAATCTTTTTGGTAAGGCAGTCGCACAATTCAACATGGTAATAACCTCATCTCCTAGTCTCATTGCCATCCTTAAACCAAAAGAAAAAAACCAGCTGTGTGGCTTAACAAAAAAGAATTAAACCTGCACATCCTGATTTTAAAAGTAAATATAACCGTCTCTGTCTAACAAATAAAAGTGTCTCTGTCTAACAGTTTGAACTTTTAGATGATGTGGTTGACACAATTCAACAAGAGGCGCCACAGCAAGTAGGCTTGAATGTCTACTTGAGGACAATTTACAAGAAAAGCACGTGAAATGAATGAATAAGAATAATTTACTAGCTGTAGTTTCCATGAAGAGAAAAGTTGTTTCAACTAATCATTAGAAAATTGTAGTCATGACTGTAACAGTTAAAACACACCAATTTCATCACCAGTAGTACAACCTTGCCTTCCTCTACTGCAAAACTAACACAAACAAACTAAGAGAGAGAGAGAGAGAGAGAGAGAGAGAGAGAGAGAGAGAGAGAAATGGCAAGAAAAGTAGAGAGGAAAGCCATACATTGAGCATCCCATGGACCATATGAACAAGGTCTTGAGAGAAGCTTCCCTTCTTATCCCCTATGATCTCGAGTACTCCAGCGTATTCATTACTAAGAGGCTCAAAAACCGGTACAGCCAAATAGTTCCCTAAACCAGCAGTTAAAGCCGAGCCATGCTGAGGAATATCAGCAACAGAATAGCGCGAAACATCCGGACTCATTTCAGGCAAACCATGTTTGAACACGCGTCCAGTAGGGCCAAGTCGATACTCATTCTCAGAACTATCAGTTACAATATGAATTCTAACTTTCAGACACTCTGATCTATAAAAACAAAGTCCTTCATGGAGTTTCGTAAGACCAAAAGGTAGGTCACAAGTTGTTAGAAAAATATGATCTTTAGTAGTCACAGGTGCCCAAAATTGAACCAACCAGCATCCGAAGTTGTCAGAAATGTAGGCATTCTTGAGAGCAGATGCGATTTTCTCCTTAATGGTATCATGATAGATAGTAGTAGCAGCAGCTGTAAAAAGGTTGTTTATAATATTACTCGCTTGACTCGTTCATAAAGATAGATATATAGCAATCATATTGAAAAACTGGTTAAGTTTGAAACTCCTTGGATGTTCAACACTTAAAATACTCATGGATGCTCTAAAAACAACATGAATAAGAGTGGCAAGTTTGTTACTATTTAAACATAAATGTCTGAAGTTTTGTAGTTTCACTGCTCTAATCATATATTCTTACATCGCTAAGACTTGGACTTGGCAGCAGTTAAAAATCCAACAAGTCGATGAAGAAAAAGTACCAAAAAAAAGCTCTGAGCTAGAGCTTTGATTGATTATTAGTCTAATTTCTTATTTTGATAACATCAAAGTCCAAAAAGTAATGAGATTTTAGAGAGTACAATAACATATACATGAATTGCTAGTTTTTTTACTCAACATACTAAACCCTGTGTCCCAAAAGTTTTGTCACTTTTCTGCCCTCGTGATTTAAACTAAGTGAACTTTGATTTGGACTGTCAAATTTGGCCCAAGCCCAAATAACCCGCCCGTCCAAGGTTGGGCTGGTTATTGATCCGTCCATTTATTGAACTCAGCCCATCTTGACCCAACACATCTCAATCCATTTAAAGTTGAGCTGATTTTTAGCCCAAATTAATCCATAAACAGCTTTGCCAAAATATTTTAGAAATAATTATTTTTTTTTATTTGATATGTTATATATGACCATAACGAATGAAAAGTAAAAACCTTATTTCGTAATTATACAATTCATAAGAAAACGACTCATATTAAGTAAAGTTTGATAAGAGTTGAGCGGGTTGGGCTATACCCAAATTTTAGCCTATCTTGATCCAGCCCATCATAGCCTAAGTAACTTTTGGGCTCGTTTTTTGGCGTTTTCGGGCAAAAAAAGAGGAATTCAGGACGATTCCCAGATTTACTATAGTCCACGCCATCGGCATGCATCCGGGCGACCGGCTCAGAATCGCCTAAAATTTTGCGAGCCCATCAAAAACCAGCTAACGAACAATAATCATCGCTACGGTACGATCGTTCCTCAATTATTGACTCAACTCATATTGACCCGGCCAAAATAGGCCCAACCCACCCATTTGAGACCCCTAACTTTGATTAACGTTTAAAAGTTTTACCTTCCACCATCTGATATGAAGGAATTTGTGCTTGGAATACTTTTCAGGTAATTTCTGAGTATCATGTAATCTGGATACTTATATAGTATAAATACCAATCCAATTGGAACATAAAGGAAAAAAAAAGGCACTTACTGATGGGAAAGACAGTAGCGAACTCGTTATTGTATTGGCTCCAGAATATCCACAGCTCATTTGGAGTGTTAGGCTCAGTGTATTATAGGGGACTGGGCATGTAACTCAATGCTTCAGATAATTGGAAAGTAAGTTGTCCAGTAGATCAAGCTCTTTTCCAGTACTGTCTCCCTTCGGACCATATTTATTTCCTTTGGCTCTTTTTGTTTAAGCTTCAGAAATATCTCTATCTTGAATTCATATTAACGAAGACAGTCTCAAGGCAGGTTTTGGATGACCAGCTATGTACTCTTGCTGGATTATACAAGTCAATAGAAATGGTATGTCAAAAACATCAATTTCCTTTTGCTCAGATTTGGGTCAGCGTTGCTGATTCATGGTGCACGGGAAAAGCTATCAGTGTTAGACAACGATACAATGCAATCAATGATAACCAAAACTTAAGATTCAAATATGCTAGTGGTCTTCAATACATGTTAGAAGGCTACGGTGTTGTAGGCAGGGCTTTCTCATCAAAATCTTCATGCTTTTGCCAAGATGTAACACAGTTGAGCATAATGGAATACCCTTTGGTAACTTGTGCTCGCGAAGCTGGTTTAACTGGTTGTTTTGCAATCTGTTTAAGTGCTCCGGGCAATGATGACAATGTTTACATACTAGAGTTCTTCTTGCCCCCGAATGAGCTTCTGCATAGAAATCTACAAGCCTTCCTGAAGTTAGTTTTGGACACGGTGAAACAACAGTTGCAACACTTTAAGGTTGCAGTCGGACATGATTTTGGAGAGAAGTTACCTGTTGAAGTCATCAAGATTTCTTCTGACGATTAACTTGATTCTTTCGAGATCTGTCAAAATACTAAAGAACTGCATAATGTTGAGCCATTGCCAAATGGAGGAGAGTTGATGTTGTCTGACACACCAAATCAGCAGTCTTTTTCTTCCGAAACAAATCAGCAACTGAGTTTGGATATTGATGAGATAAATGCTGCAAGGGATAGCGTAGCTGTAAGTGAAGAACAGTGCAATTCCGCTGGATCTTCAACTAGCGCTGAAACGTCACAAAACAAAGAAAGAAAACTGCAGCTGGAATTATCAACACAACAGGCAGAGCAGGGAGCAAATGCTGTGAACAAAAGAAGAAACGGTAAACGGACTTTTACCTCTGAGTCAGAGATTCAGAAAGAAAGAGAGAGGATAGAACGAGACCATAACATCAACCTCAAAAAAATTGAAGATCGTTCGTCAATGACTCAAGATGCCGCTGCCGATGATTTGGGAGGTATCATAAACTCTTTCCAAAACTCTTCTGCTTGTATCTTTCTTCTTTCTTTAAGAATAGTACACATGAAGAAAATGCTCCATATAAATGATACTAACTACTTGGGTTAAGGTATAGTTAACCCTAACCGTGACTGGCACTTAGTCAGCTTGCCCGCCCACCATATATCCACATCCATTAATCAGTCTCATAATGCTAGTATGGACCAAGGAGTAATATAAGCAAATTAAAACAAACAACTGAGGATCCAACACTTAATGTAGTTCCAAGTCCGTAATAGATTCTGTGAAGCATATTCTAGAGAGACATTACGACTATCTAGCTTAGTTGTTGAGGACAAAAAGGAAAGTGTAACTAAGCAGCATTCAAAGAACAATAAGTGGGGAGCCTCTAATTTAGAACCTATACAATTCATTACCATATCAAGTTCACAACATGTTCCTAGTCATAATGAAGCCATGCTCGAGGGGTCCGAGTACTACACCATGTTTGCCAAGGTAAATTGTAAGATCTAAAAAAGTTATAGATTAGAGTATCCCAAGTTTGTCTTAAAACTTAACTTGTTTACAAGTGATTGGAATGAAATGGACCCAAATTGAGCTAGCGTTTGGACATAGATTTGGTTGCAACTAGGAAAAAAAAGCTTTTGAAGAAGAGATGAAAAATTATTTTTGGAAGTTGAAATTATGTTTGGAGATGCATTTTACTTGAAAGGAAGTTGATTGTGAGTAGAAACTTGAAAAACTAGTTCAAACCACGTTTTGAAACTTGAAAAATTCTTCTCCAAAAACTGGTCACGTTTTATGACCAAACATTGTTTTCAATTTTTTTTTTGCAAAAAACTTATGGCCAAAGCGGGAGCTGAGTGAATGGACATGGAGGATTCACCTGGTGGTCTCTAACTAGCTAGTATTGAGACGTAGTTGATCGATTGAATAATTGATATGATTTCTTTATCTTCTCCTTTCCTTTAGTCTAAATCATATGTGTGTATTGTAGTTTAAGATTCACTGAAGACATTTTTGAACCTGGGATTATTCTAATGCAGTTGGCAAATCAACACTGAAGCGTATATGCAGATTATACGGTATAACTAGATGGCCACCCAAGAATAAGGAAAAGAAAAGAAAATGCTCCCACTCTCGTAAAATGAAATCAATCCTCCCTGCTGAGGAAGATGTCAATGCTAGTACAAAATTCCAGCAATCTTCTGATTCTCCTAACAAGGAAGACACAATTAATGGAGCTGAAGTTGGAGCACATGTTACAGAAATCCGAGATGGTACAGCTGTGATTACAAAGGTGAATTATGGAGATAGGATGCTAAAATTGAAGCTAACTCTTTCTTCTAAGATGAAGGATTTAGAAGAGGAAGTGGCAAAGAGGGTCGAGTCATCGATTGAAAGTTCTGATTTAACGTATGTAGATAAAGAGGGTGATACGATATTGATAAAATGTGATGAGGATTTGACTGAATGTTTTCTGCATTATAGATCTTCAGAGCGCGCGACTGTTAAGATGTCCATCACCCCAAAGTCTTAAATCATGCAAGTCTTTCTTTCTTTCTTGCTGGTATATGCAGTTGGTTAGCCTTTGAATACTTTTCTCTCCAAATGAAGTTGGTAGTTCATTACTATGTTGCGCGGACTCTCCAAAATGTTGTCGAACCCGTGTCGGATCCTCCAAAAATGCACTACTTTTTGGAAGATCCGACACATATCCAACGACATTTTCGGAGAGTCCGAGCAACATAGGTTCTTTTGTTGATGATAGATGAACACAAACCTTATTATACAACTAGAAGAGGTATAAATCAGTCCTAGTGGAAGTATAATGTAAAAACTGTAAAAGCATTTTCGATGTAATCTTCCAATTTTGATCAGAGCAAAATAATCTTCTAATGTTTCAACTTATCCAGATTCTTTCTATTTTCAAGTTCCTATTTTCCTTTGGCTATTTAAACTTGATGAAATCTGAGAGAAATACAATTGCACTTCAAATAATTAGAGAAACTGCATCGGTTGCTACTTTTTTAATAACCACATATGTTAATTGAACTAAGGTCAAAATTGACAAAATTTAGGCCAAGAAGCCTACACGATGGAAAGAACAAATTTTTAAGTTGAGGCATGGATATATCGCTCTCTTTAAGGATTTAATCTCAATCCTTAAACTCAGTCTATCCTCTCCACTATTTGAATGAGAATGACCACCTCCTTGTGCAATATTTTGTAATGAGACTTGAAATATTGATACAAAAAAAGAAGTGTTATTGTCTTCTTGTTTTTCTTTTTTATTAAAGGGTTCTTCTAATCTTTTTCAAAGGCCTAAAAGCTTGCAATTTTGAACCATATCTCATCAGTGTAGTGAGATAGCTTTGAACTCATTTTTTCACGAAATATGTTTTCATATGTATAAAAGACACCGCAAGCATTTTATAAAGTAGTAAAAATTAGTGTAAGTTGGATTAAAAAGAAGTTTTGTTAATCCAAAACTGTAGATATCCATGAGTAAAAACACCAAGCGAAGTTCTGATAAAAAGTTCTCTTACAAACTCCAAACTGAAATAAATGGCAACCAAACGCAAACAATATCTGGTAGCCTAAGCGACTCAAGCAAGTGTAGTGCAGTGAGGTACCCAAAAAAAAAAAAAAAAAAAGAAAGGACAATCAAGTGCACTAAGCTCCGCTATGCGTGGGGCCCGGGAAAAGGCTGGACCACAAGGATCTATTATGCGCGGCCTTACCCTGCATTTTTGCAGGGCGAAATTCAAAAATAGCCAGATTTACAAGTGGTCGTTCAAAAATAGCCCAGTTTCAAAAGTAATCGAAATTTAGCCACTTTTCATGTAAAGATAAATCTGAGCGAAAACACTGTTCAAAACCCGGAAAATACGCCAGTATATTATGCTGGAGTTCCAGCATAAGTATACTTGAACTCCAGCATATTATACTGGAGTTCCAGCATAAGTACACTAGAACTCCAGCATAATATACTGGAGTTCCAGCAAAGTATACCGGTCCAGTATAATATGCTGGAAGTTCATACACAAGTGCTCGAATCTCCAGTATATTATGCTGGAACTTTCCGTGTGTTGGAGCTGGAAGTTCATACACAGGTGCACCGAACTCCAGTATATTATGCTGGACCGGTCTCTGTTGCAGCAAAATAGTGGCTATTTTTCATTGAGTTGGTAAACGCTGGCTATTTTTGCATGACCAGTCCGAAAACTGGCTAGGCCGTGCTATTTTTACATTTTTGCAAGAAACAAGGAAGGAAGAATTAAGTGTTGGATCTGCCATGTCCATACTTATCTGCATGCACACCACTTCAGCTTGAGCAACTGCCAGTTGCATTTGGAGAAGGCTAACTTGGGCATTTGGAGAAGGCTAACTTGGTTCTGCAAAGATGCTATAGCTCCAACACAACCATAAACAGGATCCCTCACTCTAGCATTAGCCTCATACACCATTGAACTCACGGCATCGCACCGTTGATGCTCTGGTAACTTCTGCAAAAATTCCTGCAAAAACAATGAAATCCGAACCTAAAATTGTAGAAATCCACTCGAACAAACAAACAAAATGCAAATAATTTCTAACCTTGATTAGTTATGGTATTAAAGGGGAGCCTTGGCGTAACTTAGTAAAGTTACTGCCATGTGACCGGGAGATCACGGGTTCGAGCCGTAGAAACAGCCTGTTGCAGAGATGCAGGGTAAGGTTGCTTACAATAGATCCTTGTGGTCCGGCCCTTCCCCGGACCCCGTGCGTAGCGAGAGCTTAGTGTACCGGGCTGCCCTAGTAGTTATGGTATTCTTATGTAAAACAACAATGAACTTTAGAGATGTCATGATTAAAGCCCTAAGCCTTGACAAATAATACTATAGAGATGTCATTATTATACCAACACAAAGCTGGTTTAACTATCAAGAAAGAGTAAAGTAATTAACCTTAAAATTTCTGTTGTTTGTGTGTAAACTCACCTAGATAACACAAATGATCGGCACATTTCTCTAGAATTACTCAGGAACAATTTTTTGAATAAATGCTTACGCCTATGCTTATGCACCACACCATGAAAAAGAAAGATGATATGACTTTCTTCCCAACAACATCATCTGCTTAGAATCCTTAGGAATTATTTGCGAAACTTGCCTTTTCCATTTTTTTTTAAATAATAGAAATGCACAACAACAACAATAACAACCCAGTGTAATTCCACAAGATGGGGTCTAGGGAGGGTAGAGTGTACGCAGCCCTGCCTTTAAGAAGGCAGAGAGGCTGTTTCCGAAAGACCCTCGGCTCGGGAGGGGAAAAGGAGAGGGGCAATAACAAACATACCGATCTGACAACCGAAGCACAAATACAAAAATAGCAATAGGTAATGCAATCAAACCGAAACAAAGACAACAGCAAGTAGCAATAGAAGTCTAGGGATACGGAAAAAACACGAAAAACACCCAAGTGGTGAATCAAAGCTACTGTTACAAAGACACTCGGCTACCTAATAGAAATGTAATTTTAATTATTAGGCACCAAGAAAATGTATGGCAACTATTAACTAAGCATCATAAACACCATAAAATCTAGCAAAAATCTTATTCGGCTACTAGTTCCAATCAAAGACCCCATGAACTTTGAGAAGTTCACTCTTTCTTTTACACTACCTTTTTGTAGACCCGTCCCACACGGTAATTTGACATCTCTAGAAAACCAGCCATATTGACTGCATCTGTACTTTGTGCTAATCGCCTTCATCAATAAAATCTCTTCTTTGTATCTGAATCTCGATAACCATTTCTAATGCGGAAATGTCTATTAAAAAATGGCTAGTCCATGAATATTTAGCTTGATACCTTCTCCTACCGGACAAAGTGGCATCTCCTTTCCCATTTTTTCCATCCCACGAGAATTCTCTCATTAACTTTCAAACTTACCAACTGAAAATGGAATTGCAATTTTATAGCATGATTTTATTTTGATAAGGTAATGTAAGAACTTATAGCATGATTCTTCCCCTTTTTGACAAGTATCGTCATCCATCCCTCCAATCTTCTCTCAAATCTATAAACCACTGGTTGCCAAAGTTCACCATATTTGAACTTTTCACCTAGGATATCAATATCTCCAAAGGACCAAATCTATGTCTGACTTAGAGTAAAAAACCAATAACAACCCGGTATAATCCTACAAGTGGGATCTGGGGAGGGTAGAGTATACGCAGCCCTTACCCCTACCCCGGGTAGAGAGGTTGCTTTCGAAGACCCTCGGCAGAAGAAGATGAAATGAGACAATAGAATGGTAACAACAACATACGCCAAAAAGATAGTACCAGCGAGCTAAGAATCAGAAAAATAAATGAAAAATGCAATATCAATAATCAGTATAGTGGCAAGGTACTAGGAAACCGTAGCGGAAAAATAGTACTAACACAACGTGTCCACTAACAAATGGCTGACTTAGAGTAATCAAATCAAATCAACATAAATCATGTGCATCAATCAACAGTTTTGACTTAATGATACTGTTAGAAAACCAGTGATTGTTTGGAAAGAGCTCAAACCTGGAGCTCCTCACGATCATAAAGCTGACACCTTGGCTAACCTTTCTAGCTCATCACCACGAACCCCAGAGAATAGAAAATTTGGACATTTTCTTGGAATGATGATTTCATTCTGCACTCCCGCAGCTTGTGTGGTAGGCTTTGCAGCATGAGTCAAGGAAGTTGTGGTGTCATGACATAACTGGTCACCTCCACTGGATTCTTCACAATGGCTATCAGCAACCTTGGCAGATTCAAGCTGATCACTGGAGAAATTCATGTCGTTAATTTCAAGATGCTTTGTGCCAAGACTATTTGGAGCAGATTGGCTGGCTGAAAACTATGTCGCGCGGACTCTCCAAAATGATGCCGCACCCGTGTCGGATCCTCCAAAAATACACTATTTTTGGAGGATCCGACACGGGTGCGGCATCATTTTGGAGAGTCCGCGCGACATAGGCTGCAAATATACTCAGAATTTACTTGGAATAACATCAACATACCTGAAAATATTAATGCATACAATCAGAGATGCAATAGATCTGTTAAAAAGAATTTACTTTTATTACCAAGAGTGGTTTCAGTGCCATTGACTTGTGCACCAACTGATTGCTGAAGCACTACATTGTTAATTCTGTGGTGTCCTTCGGATATTTTCATCATGCTTTCTCCCTCAGAGCTATTGGAAACAACTCTATTACTTAGCACCCTCACATTTTTTAGTTTTGTTGTAGTGTTAGTAGTTCTTGATGATGTTGTTAGATCAATATTTTCAGGATAGATATTTACTGTATTTCCACTTTTCGGTAATCTGTTTGATGGGTCAAACCACTCTATTTTTCCCGGGCGTGCTACTGCTTCAATATCAGATAAAGATTTCACACTATGGCATATCTCAAAAGAGTTGAGTCCATCATCTGAAGGAACAGGTAAAATTTCAACAGATAGTTTGTCTCCCAGTTTTTGTCCAGAAGCAAGCTTGAAACTTCGAAATTGTCGCTTCATCGAGGCCAATAACATATTCAACATGGTTTGTGGACTCCTGAAATCTGACTTGTTATCTTGGGGTAAAAAGAACTCCAATAGGTATACATAGTCCCCTTTGTAGGAACTCTGCGAACATATAGCAAACGAGCTATGTAATCCAACTCTGTGTGCCACATGTGCCATTGTGCCAAGGGGTACTCAGTCATGCTTAACTGTGTGATGTCACTGCAGAAGCATGAACTACGGGTTAAAAAGGCCTTACCAACAACCCCCTGACTCTTCCCTAAGTGAAACATATCACAAGCAGCTCTGAACTCATAGCCTTCTGATGTACATATGCAAAATTGTTCCTCTGCGGTCTTGAATCTTTCAACATTGCTTCCGTCAAGGATAGGTAGCCATGTCTGAGCTAGAGGTAATTGATGAGTTCTGCATATAAAATTCAACTGCTCCTCGATCTCTTTTAAGGCGCATTCTAGCCCTCTAAGGCCCTGCTAAAAACAGACAGTTGATACAGGAGCTTTAGTTTATTTCAGTTAAAGAGGTACACTTTAGTTTAGTCTAAGATATTCTTTTCCTGTCTTTGGGAATTCAGGCATATAGCATCTTCATGAACATACCTTCTTGTCGGGGTGGCCATATATGTTTGATGATCTCAAGTCCACCTTCTGTTAAGAACAAGATGCCATGCTCAGAGAAATATATAGAGGTTCATGAGAAACAAGTAGGCTACTAGGCATAGCTCCTATGAAGAGAAAACGTCTTTTAATCTATCTCTAGAAAATTGAAGTGGTAATTGTGACATTTAAAAATGACCAAACTCTTCACTTAATTCATGTTTTTTTTATACTTTAGCTACCACACTAAAATTAACCGAAGTTTTGAACAACCTTTCCTTTCTCTACAGTAAAATTAACTCAAACAAACTAGAAGAGAGAAAGAGAAATGGCAAGAAAAGTAGAGAGGAAAGCCATACATTGAGCATCTCATAGACCATTTGAACAAGGTCTTGAGAGAAGGACTTTAATTTAATTTGATTTTCTTATGATATCTCAATAATAGCAGCTACTTTTTGGAAAAAAAAAGGTCTTGAGAGAAGCTTCCCTTCTTATCCCCTATGATCTTAAGTACTCCAATGCACTGATTACTAAGAGGCTCAAAAACCGGTACGGCCAAATAGTTCCCTAAACCAGCATCTGAAGCCAAGCCATGCTGAGGATAATCATTGGCAGAATAACGAGAAACATCTGGACTCATTTCAGGCAAACCATGTTTGAACACGCGTCCAATAGGACCAAGTCGATACTCATTCTCAGAACAATCAGTTACAATAGGAATTCTAAATTTCAGACACTCTTGACCTTAAAAACAAAGTCCTTCATGGAGTTTCGTAAGACCAAAAGGTAGGTCACAAGCTGTTAGAAAAATCTGATCGTTAGTGGTTATAGGTGCCCAAATTTGAACCAACCAGCGTCCGAAGTTGTCAAAAATGTAGGCATTCTTGAGAGCGGATGTGATTTTCTCCTTGATGGTATCATGATAGGTAGTAGTGTAAGCAGCTGTAAAAAGGTTGTTTATGTTATCCGTCGCTTGACTCGTTCAGAAAGATAGAGATGTAGCATCTCACTATTCAAGACTTAATCCATAAGCTCAAAGACTTCATATTCCCCAATCTAAACCCGACTCATTTAAAAGTCGCTCATCTTATCAAGTAACAAAAATTATCATTATCGAATCCTTGAGAATTTAGATTAACCGATAACAGATGAAACAAATAAGCAGCTCCACCAATGGTGCACTCCTAAAAAAGAACAAGATTAGAACTTCAACATGATTGCATAAGTTATAGGAGTGATAAACAAGCTCAAGTTTACACTTAAGAATATTTATGCAGCAGGAGCGGACCCAGGATTCAATGGTTGTGGGGGCACTGTGGCATTCAATATAAATTTATTACTGCTCATATAGATTGGTACGGGGGCCTATGCTAATATCTTACTAATTTTTGAAGAGATTTGCAAGTATATATAGAGTTTTTGCCGAAGTTTCCGGTTGCCGGTGACCCCTCAACCTATAGTGTAGGTCCGCCTCTGTTATGCAGTGCTCCGCAGAGCAACATGAATGAGAGCTGCAAGTTAGTTACTACCTCCCCTTGTTTGCTTTACTACCTTTACTTTGCTCTGGTATTTTCCTTTCTCTGATTCAGAGAACTTTTGCACCATGATTTGGAACTATTATTTAGTATTCTAAACATACAAGCCTGAATTTTTACTTTAACTGCTCTAATTATTATATCGCTAAAACTTGATTAAAATCTAACACTGACATGAACCAATCTTCATTAATTGTGCAAACTGGCTGTTTTGAAGTATTAGGATAGTTGGAGTATATCAACTCCTAGGCACCACTTAAAGCTCCACAAGTCAGATCAAGAGAAGTACCAGAAAACAATCTCTAAGCTAGAGGCATTGATTGACTATTACTTTAATCACTTACTTTGATAAGATTGAAGTCCAACATCATTAAGATTTTAGAGAGTACTACTACCTGTGGGGCAAAAGGTTTGTCAATTTTCTGCTCCTCTGATTCAACAAAGTGAACATTGAGTAAGATAGAAAATTCAACGTTTTGCCATCTGATATGAAGAAGTTTGTCCTTATGGAACTTCATTTATGACGTTGGTGTTGGGGTCAGCCTGCGTACACCTCGACTATTCCACCCGCTACATGCTATCTCCCAGACACCAGGTAACTCTACCATTCAAAGTTTAGACATATAGGAAGAAATCGCCTAACACATATTGTCACTGCTAGGATCTGAACCCTGATCTCCCATTTGTTTTCACCCACTTCATTGACTACTACGCCACAACCTTAGGCACATATACTTATGGTACTTCACGTGTTAGATTCCCAAATTGGTAGTGGATGGAGGACTTGGTCTCCTTATATGGTATTGCACAATCGTTATCTTATGACCTAGCTTTTGAGCTTGAATTAGACTTAAGTTCCATATCATAATATAATTTCCAAATTTTAGTCTAAAGTAAATTAATATAGTCCAATTTAATATCAAAATCTGTCAAATTGACCTCCATAAGCAAAAAAGGTACCCAATAAACACAATGAGTGTCACTACTCCTATGCATTAACCAAACACAAGAATCTAGCCAGGGGTAAAACTAAAAGAAGGGACAAAGTGAGAACCCATAGGCCATAGGCATCATTCTCCAAATAAGTGAGTTGAGTATCATATAGGGTGGTAAAATGGTTAAAAGAAAACAGTTATTCACCCGTATTACCTATTAAAAAATGGGTTGGATAATGAACTTTTTAAAACGGGTCAAACATGGATAAGTATCATATTATCCACTTAGAAAATGCATAACTAATAGGGTGGTAAAATGGTTAAAAGAAAACAGTTATTCACCCGTATTACCTATTAAAAAATGGGTTGGATAATGAACTTTTTAAAACGGGTCAAACATGGATAAGTATCATATTATCCACTTAGAAAATGCATAACTAATGGATTTAACTCTTACATTTGTAAAGCCTCAAATTGGGGTTCCTCAAGTTTTAGGGATTAGAAATTCTCTCAAAAGTGATCATATTCAAGAAGCCATAATATGGATATCCATATTATCCGCCAGTTAACCCATTTTCTATCCGTATTAAATATGGGTCGTGCCGGATAATATATCCGTTTTTGCATTACAGGTTATCGGCCGGTCCATATTCGACCCGACCCGCCCGCCCGTTTGACACCCCTAGTTGAGTATCATATAATCTGGATGTTATATAGTGTAAATACCAGTCCATAGACCATAAAAATAAAGGGGAAAAGGCACTTACTGCTGGGGAAGACAGTAGGAAACTCGTTATTGTGTTGGCTCAATGTATTGCAGCGAAAATGGCATGTAACTCAATGCTTCAGCCACACTACTACATATTCTGAATGCTTTGTTTGCCATTTTCACTGTAGCCCAAGTATTTAATACTTAAGCTTTAATGTGAGATGAAATCCAAAATCAAATTGATGATCACAATTGTGGGGAAAGTGTGGAAGATGGAGTAAGGAGTAGAAGATGGAGCAGTTGTGAGGAGGAAGGTGTAAGGAAGGAGAAAGAAAAGACCAAAAAAAAAAAAAAAAAAAAAAAAAAAAAAAAAAAAAAAAAAAAAAAAGAGCATAAATTAAATTTCTTTATTATTATTGGCTCCAAATTTGAATATGCTGAAAAATATTTTATCTATTATTGTTTATCATTAATTTTTTTTATTTGTAAGTGAAAGACTTACAATCTCTTAGTAGGCGTTTGTACATAATAATTATAATTTTTTTTAAAAATAATAGTATTTGGAGTTAAGTTGAAAAATAATACTTTGGAATTTGGAATTTGAAATTGTGTTTGGACATGTATTTCACTTGAAAAAATATTGAAGTTTTATGAGCGGGGGAAATTTGAAAAACTCATTTTTGAATTTTTTTCAAAACTTGCAAAATTTCATGGACAAACACATTATTGAAAGAAAAAAAATCAAAAAAATAAAATAAAATAAAATTTATGGACAATCAGGTCCTTAGTATCCAATAGACTTAGCATATAATATGATACAATAACAACGACAACAACCCAGTATAATCCCACGAATAGGGTCTGGGAGGGTAAAGTATACGCAGACCTTACCCATACCCTGAAGGTAGAGTTTAATATGATCCAATATAAGGAAAAATATATACATATGTGTGTGTGGTGATATCTTAATTAGTTAGGATTGAATTTTAGCTATCTTAGTACCTTTATTTAGGTCTACTGTTTGTTAAAAAAAAAAATTAAGCTTGTTAGAGATTTATTTGTTATCAGCAAATATAGAGAATTTTTAGTGTTAGATAAATTAATCTTTATAATGTTTGAATTGAAATGAGCTTAATTGGCCTTTATGCGGTGTTAACCATTTAATAACTATATTTGTAGTGCATAATATTTTAGTGTATGCAAATATTAGCCATATCTTGTGACAATAAAGGTTGTTTTTGATAGATCCTCGGCAACTACTGAAGAGTCTCCTAATTCAGTTCTGTCTTTCTATGAAAGTCTCATAACACATACCTACACAACCACACACTTGAGCACAAACCTATGAAAAGCAAGTCTCAACTACCTTACAACTTGAGCATAATTCCAAAAGGTATTAAATTTGCAATTTCAAATCACATTGTTCTTGAAAGAATGTGGAATGAAGTAATCTTGAAAAATCAAATTTTGCCACCCCCTATAATTAGATCTGTTTCTCTAGCTTTTGTCTCTAAGGATACCATTGGGGTTGATGGAAATAAAATAGCTTCAGAGACATGACATCTTTTCATGATGTAGAGGAGGACATTGAGAATGTCATTTAAAGTGTTATGGCCTATAATTATATAACAAACTCAGTATAATCCCATAAGTAGGGTCGCGGGAGGATAGAGCGAATGCAAACCTTACTCCTATCTTGTATAAATAGAGAGGTTATTTCCGATAGACTCTCTGCTCAAGACAAGCATAATCACAAGTTCACAACAATAATAAAAAGAAATATAATAGTGAAGAAACCATTAAAGAAGCCGGAACTTGATATTTTGAAAAGCTATGGCCTATAATTATAGTCACTTCATATTTGATACTTTGCCTTAATGATAACACCATATTCCAACATGGGGGCCAAAAGGAAACAAGAAAAATGAAGAAAAAAATATAAATTAAAAAAAAAAAAAAGACAAACATTATTTTAATTAAAATGGTCTGGCAGTTTCCTCAAAAGTAAGGTACAAACATCAAAAGCATTAGATACAAAATCTTGAACCAATTATCTACCCCACAACAAAGGAAACTAATTATAAAGTAGTCAACTCAACATACATAAGTACATATCATAATTATAGCTCATAATTATATGTTTAGACATTTACAATATGGTTAATAATGGTCATCATCATCTCTTGAGGGGTCAGCTAGAGATGTGCTATATAAAGATGTATAGAAAGAAAAAAGAGAAGAAAAAAAAGAAGAAGCAGACAATAAAGTAAGATCTTGATAGCAAATATTAGAAAAGACTAGGCAAGCATGCTAGTCAAGCAACTAGCTAAATAGTTACTAGCTATGTTACGTGCACTCTTCAAAAATATCGTTCCACCCGTGTCGTATCGAATTCTCGAAAAATATAGTGTTATTTTTGAAGGATCTGACTTGCATCTAGTGACATTTTTGAAGAGTCCGAACTATATAAGTTACTAGCTAGCATGACCATAAGGACTCCCCCATATTAGCTTGATCAACCACCATGTCCATGGTAAAAAGGGACATGGTTGGTTGAGTTTGAGTGTGTCGGGACGATGGCGACACGTTTTCCGGCGAGTTTCCGGCCGTGCCGCCACCGCTAGACATCGACGAAAATTGTCGCATCCTCATGTGTACAACCTCAGCTTGTGCAATTGCCAATTGTGTTTGGAGATGGTCAATTTGTTGTTGCAAAGATGATATAGCTCCAACACAACCATAAACTGGATCCCTAACTCTAGCATTAGCTTCATACACCATTGAACTCACGGCATCGCCCCGTTGATGCTCCGATAACTCCTACAAAAATAAAATAATTATTTGTATCTGATATTTATATCAATTCATGCAATTAACTCTGTATTCAATGGCGGAGCTAGGGACGTAAGGGTTCATCCGAACCCCTTTTGTAGGGAATTATACTATATAAAATGCATATATATATATAAGATATTGTACCCCTCGGCTTCTCCGCTTGTTTAAACTTTTATAACCCCTTGATGAAAATTATAGCTTTACCATTGTCTGTATTACGTACAAATCAAAGTGATGATATGTTACTTAACCATCTTTTTAATGTAAAGATTGAATGCGAGTAAGTTTTTTTGGGCAATATACCATATTTTGTCCATATAAGATTGTACAATCACCATCCATAATAGAAACTTAATTAATTATTTTATTTTCTATTTTCTATTAATTTGCCTCCCCCCAACCAAAAGAGGGGGTGATTAAGGTATTTTAGTCTGAAATAACATGGATGGAACTTCTTCTTTTTTCTTTGCAAGTGGCATAAATTTAATTTCTAGCCCTAAAATTTGACAAAATGATAAATGCAATAGTGATGTCATGATTACACCAAAAGAAATATAATTGTTTAAGCCCTCAAGAAAAGAGTAAAGTAAAAACCTGAACTTTTAACATAGAATTTCTGTCTTTTAAGTGTGAACTCACCCTATTAAAATAAGGAAAAAATGCAAGTGATATAATCACTTTTCTAAAATTACTTTGGAATAACAAATCTTTGACTATATTCTTACGCTTATGTACCACAAGAGAAAAATAAAAAAAATGTTAAAAGACTTTGTTTACAAAGACTCACTTTTCTTTATGCTTTTTCCAATTTTTATCTCTTCTGCTCCTAATTAATTATTTGGAAAACGTTCTTGAATTATTTAAACAAATTAAGTTATAATAATATAATGTATTGTGCTAAATATTAGACTCAAGATGGGCCAAGACGGAGACGAGGTCAAAAACTTCAGTAAAAATATTTAAGATTTAAATATATGTATATAATAAATAAAATAAAAGGTATGATGTTACCTAAGGTAATAACAGTGGGGTCTTTGGACCCAGTGGCGAAGCCAGAAAATTCAATAAGAATGTTCAAAGTCTATTAGATCATAACAATAGTAATATTTTACCCTATACACAGTAAAATTTTCCGACGAAGGATGTTCAGTTGACCACCCTTAGCCACCCATAGCTTCGCCCCTGGTTGGACCGTTTTCAGCCGTTATAGAGCCAATAATGGAGAATATTAAAATTAAAAAAAAAAATAAAAGAAATTTCCCACAAATAAGAGAAAAGAAAAATATTTACAGTAATCTTATCGGTGTATTTTACTATTATCACGTTAAAGTTTTTTGGGTCAATATTTTCATACTAGTAGTCATCTCTAACCTTGACTCTTTAATACAAAAAAATAAGACTATTTAGTATACTTGGGTGTGTGATATAAAGTTAAATTTGGTTCTCAAATGCAAAACGAACAAATCTTTGTGGGTCAGAAATCCAATTTTTTATAAATATAAGGGGGATACTCAACGTGCTAGTAAATAATGGCCCACTTAAAGTAAGGAAGATACAAAATTAGAGGTAAATCATGCCAAAAAGAATTATTATTAAAAGTGAAATGACGAGAGTTAGCATCTGAAATAGTGTTCTATAATAAAATGCCAAAAGTTATGCAATTAAATTGCTGTGTAAAATTAGACTAGCCAATTCATATAATCATAGGTTTTATAATAAACTTTAGGTGAGTCTCTATTACTAGTAAACTTAAAAAAAAAATAAAAAAATAATATGCTATAACCTATAAAACTTCATAAATGTTGTAAACACATTATTATACTGGTGTATATAAATACAAATCTTTAAAAATTGGCCTTCTTTTAGAAGTTAGTCACTCTGCCCTAAAATCTAAGTTATATTTACTATACACTTAGATTTTAATAAAAATATTTTTTCGTACAATACCAACAATAACTATATCTCAATTCCAACAACCACATTCTTTAATAAACAAGGTAAAATGCATGAATAAGGCTTAAGTAGACATTCTAAAAAAAGGGGACGACACTGTATAGTTGTTCTTAAAATAATAGTCGAAAAATATATATATTTTGTATATATACATTTTGTATGTCATATACAAAAATTATATAAATTGTCTACAATTTTTCGACTACCAAATGTAAATAGTTTCTGGTGAGAGCTAAAAGTGATAATACCCAAAAAAAAGAAGAGCATCCCCGTTAACTTAGGGTCTCGCGGAAATGTCGCATTCCAAGAGGGTGTAATGTATGCAGTATCCTCTGATGTAGTAGCTAATTTCATAACATGAACCAGTAACCTATATATAGATCAAGCGAAATAACGTAACTTTATCGTTGTTCCAAGGCTCCCCTGAAACGTTATCCATGATGCAGAAAGGAAAATAAATTAAAATTGTTCACGTAGGGTTTCGGGGAAGGACCTCATTCCAAGGGAGTGTAATGTAGGCAGTCTATTATGATGCAAGCATCAGTAACTAGTTTCATGGCACGAACCGTAACCTATATATAAGTCAAACGAAACAATGTCTTTATCGTTGTTTCAAGGCTCCCCTTCGCTTAATTAAACATAATAATGCAGGAAGAAAATTAAACTAAAATTATTAGAATTAGGTCTCTTACCTGAAGCATCTTGTTAACATTACTAGCACCAAAAACTTTATGTACACTAGCAAATTTCTGTGGCTCATCAGCAGGAAAATAAGGAGCAAAAACACAATCTTGTGCACATCTTCTCCTTAGCAATTTACAAGCTGCACAAGGTGAAGCTGCACTTTGTTTTCTACCACTCTCCTTCATTCTCAAAAATTCTTCAACTTTACTCAAACTAATTCAGATATTTGACTATTTATATATAATTGAGTATCTTTTTTCTAGCTTCATTCACACAAAAGTTTAACTACCTTAAAAAGTTTTATACTAACTGCTACTGTCAGTTTTTGCAGGTTTATATCTGAAAAGTGTAATGAGAAATGGAAGGAATTACTTAAAATAAAGAAGAGTAAAGGGAAAGAAGGTTTTAAAAAGGGAAAATTGGTTGAAGGGAGTGAGAAAGGTTAGAGGTTAGATGTTATATAGAAAAGTTTAGGTGGCAGAAAATCTTTTGTAGGACCTACTAAGAAAAGCTTTAGATTTGTGGTATTAAAAATCAACTTATATGTCATTTGGAATTTTTTTTTCACATACCTTTGTTTTATAGTACTACTAAAGAAGAAGGTGAGATCAGACCGACAAGGGTTGTGATGGAGCGGTAAGTACTCCTTCTTCTTTAACTAGATGTCTCGGGTTCGAGTCTCTGGGTATAGAATCGCCTTTGTTAGGGAGCATATTACCCCCCAATGTGGGACTTCCCGACGTGAATACGGATTTAGTCGAGCTCCAATGTGAGTAGCGGATACCGGGTGGAAAACCAAAAAAAAAAAAAAAAAAAAAAAAAAGGAAGAAGGTGAGGTTGTTATTATTAAGAATATAGTTAGGGGTTGATTGAAATGGTGTATTAGGAAAAACAATATATTTATTAGTTTTGGTATTATTAGTCCTTTGTTTGGTAGTATTTTTCGACCTATGTTTAATTAATACTTATATTAATTATACACAATATTCAGTAGTATTCTTATACATAGCAAATCATGACATTAGAATCATGATTTTTTAATACATGGATAAGCATGCATAAAGACATAACTGCTCTTTCAAAACCTTTAATACATCAAACCAAACAGCCGATAAGAAATAATCCCAGCATTACTAATATACTATATTCAGTATTATTCTTATACGTCCTACCAAACGACCTCTTAATGATTTGGAATAAATCTTGATTATTTTCCATTTTTATGTTCTTAAGATTTTGAGTAATAAATAATTATGTTCATATGGCGGGTAGAGAAAAAACACATATTTCGTGGAAGAAATTATTTATTAGTTCACAAAAAGTTATCTACAAGTAGCCGATCTTCATAGAAGTGAGATTTGTAATCTTGAAGATAAAGCAATCATTTTGATATAAAAAATAAATACGTTTTAATCAGGAAAAAAAACTCACCGTCTGTATGTAATTTGAATTATTTAGAAAATCTTATGATAACGACAAAATTCCATGCCTCATGCTAGAGCTGTTCATTCGGATCGGAGGTTCGAAATCCGAACCGATTCATTCAATTTCGGATTTCGGATTGTGTTTATTAAAATTTTAGATTTCGGATGGGATTCGGATTGGTATATTTTAATCCGATCCGATCCGATATCCGAAATTATTAGGCAATGTATAAATAATACACTTTAATTTTGGATAGTCAGTACTTCCTTTACATCTTCCTCCAAGCTATTACTTTTACAATTGGTAGATTTAGCTATATTGGCACCATAGTACTCTCATAATTGCATGAACATGAATGTATTGCCTCTTTTACAAAGAAATATACATATTAGTTTACAACTTTGAGGCATAATAATACGATCCGAAATCCGATCCGATCCAAACTTTAAAATTTGATCCGATCCGATATAATTCGGATCGGATTCGGATTGCATTTTCTAGAATCCGAAATCCGAAATCCGAAATCCGAATCTGAAATGTGCTAAATCCGATCCGATCTGATCCGTGCACAGCCCCACCTCATGCCCTCGCCATACTTTTCCACCTAGTCTTCTTCTATTAGTATCTTATCATATTTACATATTATTAATGATGTTATCCTGTTTATATAAGTGCTAAGGGTTTGAATTAATGTGTAAATTAAAGTAAAGATGGAAGTCTTATTAGTAGCTTGCAGAAATAATCAAATGATGTTCACAAGCTATAGCCTATAGCAAGAAAAACTTAGATGCTCATATCTGTATTAGTCAGAATGAACAATATTAGTTCAGTGAATCGATCTAGATTAGTAAAGAAACAAAATTTGATTATTCTTCTCTTGTCCTTGTTCCTTTCACAATTGAGAAATGAGAATTCTAGAATCGATAAATTAAATATAAATAAACAGAGCGGTGGAGGCACATGAATACTGCGGAGAGTGACATATTCCAAATTATAATTCATTTAAGATGGTTGGTATGGGAAATATGTGTGTATTAATATTTGGTTATTGTAAAAATTGTTGGGTGTGCGAAAAGAAAAGTTCACATTAAAAGTTGAAAAGAACAACCAGCTAAATATAAGGTATAATAATATTTTTAATGGCGTAAGATCTTGTGAGAAAAATGTGCAGAGCCGGGACCAATGTCACACTATGTTAATAGTGTTTTCAGCTAAACTAGCCGTATTGGGAGAAAATAAACATTACACAAGAAATTAATTGTGTGGCTGACATGGCAAGACACGTGGATCATTAGAAAAGTGACAGCTGGAGAAGAGTACTTAAAAAGACGTGAGTCTTAATAGGTACGAGCAAAACGTCTGAGGGATGAGAAGGAACAGTTACTCGAGTCTCTCAGTAATCTGAAAAGACACCGGTGGAATGAACCAAGACAGGAAAAAGGATAGATTCATTAGACTTCAATTAATGGGCATAAATGATTACAAACGTTACAGAATCTTCACGAAACAGTTACGATTACCAATTATAACGTTCCATTAATGTCATTAATGCTCATAATGACTCAGTCATAAAAGGGAAAAGACGTTGTACATAGAAATGTCTATATAAAGAATAGAAATGTCATTTGTATGGACACGTTCTGATTATCATTGGAATACAATTATTTACTTCTGCTTTATATTGGTTACTTTGCTATTCCATAATTTAATTTTCCTTTCTTATTACAAGAACATTCCTTTTCTTGATTATCAGTAACCCGAGTACCTCTAAAAATACGCTTTGACCGAAATTCTTATTTTCTGGTTAAACCAACTAGTTCCGTTATTAGGAATCTGATAATCTTTTTACTTTCCAAATCCATTCTTCTGCGAAAAAATCATGTCAAACGCTAACGACAACAACCAACAAAACTTGCAAGACCCACAAAATTAGCAACAGTTGAATCAGCATAATCAACAGGGAGATGGAACTCCAGTCCCCTCACCACGAAACTCTCCTCGACAATCACGAGAAGGGACACCTGATAGATCTGAATCGCATGTGAATGATCAACATGGGGGCGATCAAGATATCGATGCAGCATTAAAACAGTTAAATGCAGAACAAGTCAGCAATGCTCCGCAAGCTTTTGTTAGTGAGTTGCCAACCGTACCACCGACTCCTCCTCCAAACAACACCGCGACCATAGAGAATCCACGGTCAGGGCTTGCTAATTCGGGCAGCGGAGGAACTCCCAGCGAATCTCGTGATGGAGGGTCAGGTATCCTAGTTAATTCTGATTTACAAAGTCTAGTACTAACTTTGCAGAAACAGCTCAAGGAGCAGAACGAATGCATAGAACCGATACCTGGTGTTCCACCTATAATCAAAAGAGTAGATATAGACAAATACTCTCAACAACCTTGGAAGCCAAGTGCCGCTCCTTTGCCTATTCCGAAGAAGTTTAAAATGCTCGATATCCCAAAGTACGATGGGACAACCGATCCCCGAGATCATGTGACAGCATTTACAACTGGCATAAAGGGTAACGATTTGATCAACCAAGAGATTGAATCAGTACTAGTCAAAAAATTCAGTGAAACGCTCATAAAGGGAGCATTAACATGGTATTCTCTTTTACCTAAAAACTCTATTGATTCTTTTGCTGAGCTTGCAGATTCGTTTATAAAAGCACACTTAGGAGCTCAGAAAGTTGAGAAGAGGGTGGAAGACATCTTCAAAATAAAACAGGGAGATACGGAGTTACTCAGGGAATTCGTAGATAGGTTCCAACGTGAAAGAATGATGCTACCACGCGTACCTGACAATTGGTCGGCTATGGCATTTGCAAGCAATTTAAATAAAAAAAAGCTCAGAAGCCACAAGGAGACTCAAAGAAAGCTTATGAGAATTCCCTGCAACAACTTGGAATGATGTTTACAACAGGTGCAACACGAAGCTACGGATAGAAGAACACACTATCACTCAGTCCCGGAGAGATGAAAGAGTAAGCTCAAGACGGCCAGAAACTGAAAAAAGGTCCGGTAAAAACAAGTAAGAACCTTATATGGGACCAGCAGGTAGAGATTCACGTTCAAAACAAGAAAATCCCAGGTATGATTCCAGATCAAGGGACAAAGATTCGGGTTCGTCGTCCAGGTTCGGAAAGGAGAGGGATACGCGAGATACGAGAGACAATGACAGAAGCTCAAAAGCAAAGATTGGTGGTTACAGCTTCAATGTTAGCACGTCTGAGTTGGTAGCTGTTTTAAGAAGCATGGGAGATAAAGTACGGTGGCCAAAAGAAATGAGATCAAACTCGAACAGGCGAAACCCAATTTCTGGTGCGAGTTTCACAATGATCACGGCCACAAAACAGCGGATTGCAGATTGCTACAAGGTGATGTTGAGCATTTATTAAAGCAAGGTTACTTGACCGAATTGTTTAGTGAGAAAGGTAAGCAAGCATATATAAAGAATAGGCAGGAGCCACCAAAACCTCCATCACTAAAAAGAATAGTTAATGTCATAAGCGGAGGAGAGGAGTTCAACGGCGTAACATATATGGCAGCAAAAAAAGTGTCAAAAATCACGGTTACCCATGGGAAGCGAGTTTGCCAAGTTTTAGAAGAAGATAGTATAACATTTGATGATGCAGACGCAGATGGCGTGTTGATCCCACACAATGATTCACTGGTAATATCTTTACTTGTACATGATACTAACGTAAAACAAGTTTTGATTGATCCATGTAGCTTTGTAAATATCATTCTGTTAAGAGTGGTAAACGAGATGCAAGCCGATGGTAAATTGGTATCCAAAGCACGTACCTTGTCTGGTTTTGATAACTCGAGCGTTGTTACAAAAGGGGAGATAATATTCACCACATTCGTAGAAGGAGTAGTCAAAGATACTAAATTTCAAGTAATTGATATGGACATGGCGTACAATATGATTCTTGGCAGACCTTGGATTCACGAGATGGATGTTGTTCCATCTACCTTACATCAAGTAATCAAGTTTCCTTCACAATGGGGAATAAGGCAAATCCGTGGAGATCAACAGACTTCCCGAAGCATTAACTCAATGGCAGATTCAAGCAGAAAAAATGACGTTGCATGTGAAAAATAGCAATTACAGAAATCAGTTGAGGGTTTAGCGACACAAGCCTCAACTGCAGATGGACAGATGGATGTAGACTCGAGGCCTGATACTATTCAAGAACCAGAAGAAAATGAAAACATCAAAACAACAATAGAGGAACTGGAAGCAGTGGTGTTGTTTATGCATTAGCCTGACAAAAAAGTCTACATCGGAACCAACCTCAGCCCAGAGATGAAAAGTAAGTTAATTGAATTTTTAAAAGTTAACGCAGATTGCTTTTCCTGGTCCCATTCAGATATGGCAGGTATACCACCGGAGGTAATGACCCATAAACTGAATGAAGATCCAACGTATCTGCTTGTCAAACAGAAGAAAAGGAAGCAAGGATCCTTCAAAAACCAGGTTATAATCAAATAAAAATGGATCCTTCGGATGAGGAAAAAACCTCCTTTATTACAGATAGTGGGACTTACTGTTATAAAGTAATGCCTTTCGGTCTTAAGAATACTGGAGCCACGTACCAGAGGTTAGTAACTAAGATGTTTCAAGAACATCTGGGAAAAACCATGGAGGTTTATATCAATGATATGTTGGTAAAATCACAACAGGTAGAGGATCATATTCAACATCTAACAGATACGTTCCGGATTCTCCACAAATTCAATATGAAGTTAAATCCCCAGAAATGTGCATTTGGTGTATCGTCAGATAATTTCTTAGGTTTCCTTGTTTCTAATCGTGGAATTGAAGTAACTCCAGCGCAGACTAAAGCTATTAAAGAGATACCGGATATACTTACGAGCAAAAAAGAAGTGCAGAGGTTAACAGGTAGGATAGCAGTATTTGGGAGATTTATTTTTAAATCTTCGGAGAAAAGTTTTAAGTTCTTTTCAGTGTTGAAAAAGCAAAATCAATTTGAATGGACTGAAGAATGTCAACAAGCGCTCAAAAACATAAAAGTGTACTTGTCAAATCCACCGTTGCTGGCTAAACCAAAGGATGGAGAAAGGCTACTCATCTACCTCGCTGTTTCAGAAGTGGCGGTAAGTGTCGTATTAGTTCGGGAGGACAAAGGTAAACAATCTCCGATTTATTATGTTAGTAAATATTTATTAGATGTCGAAACTCGATATCCTCATTTGGAAAAACTTGCTTTAGCATTAATCATGGCATCTAGAAAACTAAGGCCTTATTTTCAGTGACATCCTATTTCTGTAGTGACCGCCTACCCCTTTATGTAATATATTGTATAAGCAAGAGTTATCAGGTAGGTTAGCCAAATGGGCCATAGAACTATGACATCACTTATCAACCTAGAACTGCAATAAAATCACAAGTTTTAGCAGATTTCATGGCAGATTTTAGCCCAGGAATGGCAACAGTAGCAGAAAAGAACTGCAGGTATTTAACGGGTATAATCCAGGAACTTGGACCCTATTCAACGATGGCTCTTCAAATGTAAAAGGAGCGGGTTTAGGCATTGTCCTACTCCCACCTGCGGGAGAGACTATACCGCAAGCCATAAAATGCTATTCTATTACTAATAATGAAGCAGAATATGACGCTTTGATTGCAGATTTAGAATTGGCACGAGAGCTCGGAATAGAGCAGATCATAATCAAAAGCGACTCGTAGCTCGTGGTTAATCAAATGCTGGGGACTTACATAGCTAGAGAGGCGAGGATGCAACGGTATTTGGAAAAGACACGAGATTCGATTAGATAGTTCCGAACTTGGAAAATCGTACAGATACCGAGAGACGAGAACGTCGAAGCAGACGCATTAGCTAACCTCGCATTCGCTACAGAAGTGACAAATGAAGAAAATGCATCTGTAATACATTTGTTTCATTCGGCACTCGACCAAGATAAAAATGAGGTAAATTTCAATAATTTGACCTGGGATTGGAGAAACGAGATCGTCAATTTTTTGCAGTATGGAATATTACCTGAAGATAAGAAAAAGGCTCAAGCGCTCCGTTAAAGGGTTGCCCGTTATTGTTTGGACCGAGGCAATTTATATCAAAAAATGTTCGGCGGTCCTTTAGCAAGGTGTCTCGGACCTTCTCAAACGGATTATGTAATGAGAGAAGTACATGAAGGACATTGCGGAAATCACGCCGGAGGAAGATCCCTGGTAAAAACTCTAATCGGAGCAGAATATTTTTGGCCGAAAATGGAGGAAGAAGCCGAAAATTTGTGGCCAAATGTGACAAGTGATATGGTAACAACAAGCATCGGCCAGCAGAGTTACTACATCCGATTATTGCACCATGGCCTTTTATGAAGTGGGGGATGGATATCGTGGGTCCATTACCACAAGCCAAAGGAAAGGTACGATTTTTATTAGTGCTCATTGATTATTTTTACTAAGTGGGTAGAAGCAGGTGCCTTCAAACAGGTACGAGAAAAAAAGGTCAGAGACTTCATTTGGAGAAACATCATATGTCGGTTTGGGGTTCCAAAAGAAATCGTGTGTGATAATGGCCCGCAGTTCATAGGTGCGCAAATCACAAAATTCTTTCAGAGTTGGCAAATTAAAAGGATTACTGCAACACCTTATCATTATGTGGACAATGGACAAGCTGAATCGACAAATAAAGTTATTATTAATAACTTGAAGAAAAGACTAGAGGAGTCAAAAGGTAAGTGGCCAGAAGTGCTACCTGGAGTCTTGTGGGCTTACCGGACAACAACAAAAACAAGTACAGGAGAGACACCATTTTCACTTGTGTACATGTTGAAGCCTTAATTTCAGTTGAAATAGGAGAGCCAAGTACGAGATACACCCAAGAAACCGAAGACTCAAATGAGGAAAAGATGCAAGTAAATCTCGATTTTCTTGAAGAAAGGAGAGAAACATCTTTAATAAGGGTGGCTGCGCAGAAACAAATTATCGAGCGATATTACAATCGGAAAGCTCATCTTAGGTATTTCAAGATTGGGGACTACGTACTAAAGAAAGCTTTCCAATCCACAAGAGCAGCCAATGCAAGGAAGTTGAATCCAAATTGCGAAGGACCTTATAAGGTTCGAGGCATAACAGGGAAAGGTGCATATGAGTTGGAAACCATGGATGGCAAAGTTCTACCCTCGAGTTGGAATGTTGCTCATCTGAAGAAGTTTCTAAGGAAGGAAATACCCACGGTCAGGTACCTCTTAACTACGATTTTTTTGTACAGTTAAAATTATACTAACGATTTTAGATGATAGGCAAAAAAGTTAGCCCGCACCAAATGATGATATTAGACCTGAAAGACACACGGAAGCAACATAATTCCCGGTCTAGGGTTACAACCTTTCTAATGGAAATATAAAGGGTTAAGCAGTCATCATCTAAATTATATATGCCTCCGAGTCCTGTACGTTTTTCCTTTTTCAGGAAAAGGACCACATGAAAGGAATAATCAAGTGCTCGAGATTTCATACTTCAAAGCTCAAACACTTGGGGGACTATATATAAGGAAGGCAAAAGAAGACTGGAACAATCAGAATTCAAGTCAACCCTAAAAGTCTACTCATCCGAAAGTTCAGAGCAAAGTCACGAGCCACAAACGCAAGCCTGGTTCAAAAATCTATGAAGAATACACTCGTGGATGTAAATTCCAAAAAATTGTATGAATGTATAGGTTAAAGACAATATTTAGTCATGGGTTGCCAAGATATCCTCGAATTTTTTACAAAATCTGTTGTAAATAAAACAGTTACGGAAACGCCATAGATGATACTTAAATACATGTAAAATATTGTTGAAAGTTCACATGAAACAAAACTTTCCTCAAAGTTATTCAAAGAAACATGTGTGTTCCTATTTCTTTTTTCGTATATTTACACCATTATGAAGTTGAGACGTCTTCTTCATTAAGTGTCGTATGTAAAATGGCCCACTTTTATAATTCGTGCTTGTTCAAAAAGTCATGAAATTTACAAAGAATTTTTATAATGCAAAATTTAAAATAGAAAAGGGTAAAACAAAAATCCAAATATTAAAATTAAGTGGAAAGTAAAGCCCCAAACTTATGAAGAAAAAGACTAGGGCAAACCACTAAAAGACTAAAACGGAAACTCGAAATAAAGATGTCATAAAAGTTGGACAAAAACTTTATAAAATCATAATAACTTGGTTTTAACCTGATTGTCTTTACAAAAAAAGCCCCGAAACAAACTAGGGGCAAGGTCTTCCAAAAATATAACCCCAAATGGGACCAGGGCTAAACCTCCAAGTATTCCACCAATAAAAAAAACACTTCACATTTTCTTAAACTTTCACTAAGAAGCAGAATCTGAATCAGGAAGAACGGCATCATCAGAAGCAGGAAGAGTAACTTGAGCGGAAGGAGATTGAATAACAGCCTCACCAGGATTAATTTCATCACCCTCGGGAATGTCAGTCACGAGTGAAGAAAAGCTTTGACTTTGTTAGGTTTTCTCAATGGTCTCCTTGATCTTTGCAATCTCAGCAGCAAAGTCAACGCCTTCCTGGCTTGCTTCCAGTAAAGTGTCATGGTGTGCGTTCAAAAAAGCCCAACTTACTTCAACAACAGTCTTGTCTTCAAGGGCTTCATAGTCTCTTTCCCAATGCTCAATCTCATTCCTGAGTTCTTCTTTCTCGGTTAAGGCAGCATCATAAGAAGCCTGCAGGGGGGAAAGTGAATTCTACAAAAATCGAACCCTATCAGAAGACATTCAGAGATCCTCTTGAGCTTGCGTGAGCATTTGAACGAGTTCACCAGCATAAACTTCTTTCTGATTTAATTGGTCTTTCAGACCTCTGATCTCTTCACTAGCTCTAGAAAGTTGTTCAGCAAATGAGGACTCAAGAAGGTTCTTGTCTTTGCCCGCCTGATTAGAAGAGGCTCTCTCAACCGCTAGTTCTGCTATCAAAACCTTTACTTGCTGCTCCAAGGTACACTTGTTTTCCTCTAACACCTCCATTTCAAGTTGAAGACTCGTGTATTGTTCCTCCAATTATCTGCCTCAGTATGGTAGTCATGCATTAGCTGCTTTGTATGGACGATCCTTTTCATCATCTCCGTACCAATGAGATTGATTTACATAATGAAAAAGAAATATGATACTGATAAAAGAAAAATCACATAAGATAAAAAAGCCAATATTATACCTTCAAAGAGATTAATCTACATAATGAAAAAGAAATGTGATACTGAGAAAAGAAAAATCACATAAGATAAAAAGGCAATGTTATAACTTCAAGGAAGAATGGACGATACCGTTCATCCTAGTGAGAGAGCTATGACTCTCCAGTTTTGACTTCTCAACTGGTCCTATCAGTGGTTTTAACCACACGTCAGCCTGGCCTAATTTCTTCAAAAGGTTACCATCTGAGGGAATCTCAATGGTGACTTGTTTCATTGCCCTACTTCCACTAGAGGAATCAATTTCAGCGCGAGAAGTTGTGGCAACAGGAATGAAGAAGTCAAAATAGCCAGGGGCGGAGCAGTAGCGGCAACAGTAGGAACATTCAACTGAGTTTCCATTGGAGAAGACACAGGAAAAGAGTCAAAAGGCGCCTCCTCAGAAATTAAGCCAAAGTTTTCATCATGAAATCTACGAGAAAAGAGGTGTTCAGTAGAGTCACGGGGTGCTGCAGGCGTCTCTTCATCAGAACTAACTAAAGTAGTACTTTCAGGCTCAAACACAAAAACATGACAAGGAGGAGTAGCTTCATCATCAGATATGACCCGTCTTTTGGCTCGTGGCTTACGAACCAAAAAGCCCTCATCCCTCTCCGCTTCATCTTCGGAATCTTGTGGCCTATCAGCTTTTCTTTTTGATGAGGTACTTAAAATTATTTCCTGAGCTTTTGCTAAAGAGAGCCTTGAGGCAGTAATTGATTCAGCACTCACACCCCGAATGGGAAACCCTAATAAAGAAAAGGGTTAACAAGTGCTAGGATAAGAACAAAAATAAAGAAGAAAGTAAAAGAGGAAGTTATCGTGAGTCTTAACTTTCCATCCAAATCTATTTGAAAGATACTTCCAAGACCTCACTTCCATAGGAGCAATTGTTAACAATTTTTCTACCCAACCTCGGAAACCGAGTATCTCCTCAACATTTGAAAAAGAAAAAGAAAACATTTATGAGAAGTACAAGCTCTTCACAAAAAAAGGGGAGAAATAAAGATTGAAAGAAAAACTTACGTGCAAAGTTCCACTTCTCAGGGAAGGGTATGTTCTCTTCACCTACTAACCCACTTGTGGGGGTAGCAACGAATCAGGCGTACCAGCCACGATCTTTATCATCCTTAGGGCTAACCAAAACTCTCTTACTTCTTTCCACGAGAGTAAAAATCCCATGACAGAGAGTAGAGATGGATTAAATGGTAAAAGGTGAAGGGTAACTGAGCCAGATTTGCCAAATACCTAAGGCATGCCACATCCCTCCATATAATAGGGCCAATCTGTCCTAAACACATATTAGAGAAACGATAAAATTCAATGATGACCGGGTCAACAGGAGGCCTAAAACCTAATGTGAAGGGATATATATACACAAAAGAAAAACCAGCTTTAAAGGAAGTGATTCTTTGATTTTCATTAGGAACCAGATTTGGGAAGTCAAATTTCCAATGGCAGTCTCTACGCCAAATCAAACCTTCAGTAATCTGAGAAGGGTAAACATCAGCACGATCATGAGAAGTCATAGAAGTGACTTGATTCCTAATCGATTCCCTATCAGAACAGAAAGAAAATTCAATAGGGATGATCTCTTCAATAGAATGTTCACGAATTGGTTCATTAGAATCTCTACCTCTAACGGACGATCTATGAGAAAAAGAGGCCCTAGTTATAGAAGATGATGGGGGAGTAGGACTAGGTTGAGAAGAAGAACCACGTACAGAAACTGACCCTAAACTACGTAACCTACCACCTCTCCTATTTCTCGTGGGAGCAGAAGAAGGGGGAAGTTCGTCTATAGTAAGAACTTCTCGGGGATCGGGATTTGAAGAAGATATGGTTGTATGAAGAAGTAGAACGTGTTGAAGAGCAGGATGTGGATAAAGAACACTGAAGAATTTTTTTTCGTGAAAGTAAAGACAAAGGATGTATTTATATACAGAAGCAACCGTCATGCAAAAAAGGTAATGATGGAAACGTCATCATGAAAACTGTCACTTCGTGATTGATGCAGCCGTAAAAAAGCCCTAGAAACGTTGAAGAGTTGCAGAACCAATCAATGATCGCCACGTGTCACACACATTAAATGGAAGTGACATGCGACGCGTCAGTTTAGAAGAAGGTATAATGGTATGTGAGAAACGGCAGCAAAAATTTTCGCTTTAAATGAGATCCACTTCCCAAATATTTAATTGCTAAATAATTGGCAAGTGGGGGGACTATCTGTATTGGGGGAAAATAAACATTACACGTGGAATTAATTGTGTGGTTGACATGGCAAGACACGTGGATCATTAGAAAAGTAACAGCTGGAGAAGAGTACTTAAAATGACGTGAGTCTTAATAGATACGAGCAAAACGTCTGAGGGATTAGAAGGAACGGTTGCTCGAGTCTCTCAGTAATCTGAAAAGACACCGCTGGAATGAACCAAGACTGGAAAAAGGATAGATTCATTAGACTTCAATTAATGGGCATGAATGATTACAAACATTACAGAATCTTCACGAAACAGTTACGATTACCAATTATAACGTTCCATTAATGTCATTAATGCTCATAATGACTTAGTCATAAAGGGGAAAAGACGTTGTACTTAGAAATGTCTATATAAGGAATAGAAATGTCATTTGTATGGACACGTTCTCATTATCATTAGAATACAATTATTTACTTCTGCTTTATATTGATTACTTTGTTATTCCATACTTTAATTTTTCCTTTCTTATTACAAGAATATTCCGTTTCTTGATTATCATTAACCCGAGTACCTCTAAAAATAGGCTTTGACCAAAATTCTTATTTTCTGGTTAAACCACTAGCCTAACAATTGGTCTTATACCAAATGTTTAGTGAAACGAGTATGAAAAGGATATAGTGATGGCATGAGGCTCGACTTACTACCTTGGCATGTCTATGGACTGGTTTACTATCTATGTGCGTAGTTTAAAGACTCACCCACACCAAAAAAAAAACGTAGGCTTCGATGGCCATAAGTACTCGGTGATATGACTGACATGCAATCGGTGAATCTCCATAAAAGCACAAGAATTAATCGTGGTGCTATATGACATATAAAATATAGTTCGAGAAAGATTATTGGGTGTGCGAGCAATACCTCATAATGAAAGCATATGAAAAAACAAAACTACATAAACAAAACAGTAATCATATCATACTATATTATAAGTGTGAAGACCCTATGTCAAAGTTGAAAGACTAAAATGGTCATGTAAAGTTGAATGACCATTTTGTCTTTCAAGTAAATAATTACTTTAGAAACATTTTTGTACTTCTAAACATTTTTGTACAGATATGTAAATCCATATTCTAATAAAAATAATAAACAAAAAAAGTTTAATTGGGTAATTAATAACTTCTGACTTCTTCAAGCACATAAAATTAAATTTGAGCCTGTCATTTACACAATATTAACAAAAAATAGTTTGGTTCTCTTTTACTTCCCAAATTTATGTTTATTAATATGCATTAATGTATTATAATTCAAGGTAAAAGACTTGTCCAATTATGTCTTATACTTTGGAAAAAAGACATCGCCGACTAATCCTTGTGCTTCATCTTGCAAGGTTTATTTTTGGGACTACATGTAAAATATTATTGATTCTTTGTGGATTATTATTCAAATATTGTGCAATGTCATTGATTTATTGTGGTGATTTCGGGTATGTTAAATTTTTCAAGGATGATATTATGACCAAATTTTGCTTCTTTGCGGGTACGTCAAATGTTGAATACTTCGGAAAAATATTCCCTGCAGAATTATATGTAGCATGAATCTATCGGTAATTTTGGATTGTTTATTTAGGATGTTTACCTTCAAATACTGTAATTCCAAAAGGTAATTGTCCTATAACTTGATGCGATTTTGCAAGCTCTTGATATAGTGCTTGTACACTTATTGATTAGTACTCATATTTTTGGAAAAAATTTGCCTCTGTTAAAATATTTTTAGTTTGTTGGTAAAATTCCCTTTACATTTTTTTTTCTACAACATTATGAAGCACTTTGGCAATGAGTTTCGTTTTAAAACTTCCACTTATTTGAATTCACCCATTGATCTTAATCAATCTAAAGTTTAGAATTACATATATAAGCCAACATATTTTGCCTATTGGTTCGAACTTCTACACAAAAACATACAAAAAATTATAAAACTAAATTACAATATCGAGCGGAATATCCAAAGGACTTCACATATAGGGCAGGATTTCTTCCTCTCTTGACTTAGCTAGAATGAACACCTTATCATTTTCGTGAATTTATATTTGATTATTTTATAACTAATATCTATGTCAATTTTTAAAATTTTATATGATTTGTTTTATAACTAATATCTTTGTCATTTTTAAAATTTTGTATTCACTGATAAGGGGTACACGCGCAATGCGCATGTCCAGAGACTAATACTCTTAATATAGTGTGACCTTTTGAGAAAAATCGCATAATTTGGATCTAACAAAATAATATCACTCTATTTTCATAATATATCTTTTGGCTGATTTGGTCCAACAAAAACAAATTCAGAGGAAAAGTTGCAAGATTTTTTCCAACTGTCTAATAATGAATTCCATTACGTATAGTATATGATATTACTTGGTATTCAAGTAATGTTTTAATCATTTTTATCGAATTTCTGAAAAGGAAAACCCTAATAATATATGGGACTTCTGTACCTCCCTCATTCCCTACATAAATCTTAGCTTTAATTTGTTTCCTTTTTCTTTGTCTACTAGTTGCTACCTCAAATTTGTACGTCTCCAATACTTTATTTATTTATTTATTTTGTTACCCTTTTTTTTTTTAATTATGTTCATATAGATATAATATTTCTTTAAAGTGGGTGGGGGATAGAAATCTAAGGAACATATTTATGTTGTTTTGATACCTATTAGCTTAACACATAAGCTATAATTAAGACGATTTCCTCATAGGTTTTAAAATAATTGTTGTGATTTTCTTAATTAATTGTGGCTCTTGGTGTTAGATCTTGCCTAAAACTTTACATACAGTTAGAGACAAGAATCGATGGGGTGAAATTGAAAGCTCAAAAACTTATACCATGCACCCAAAGGTATATGACAAAATAGAGATGACAACAAATGAAAAGGATTATTAAGAAAAAGAAGTATTTAATTCTCTTTGGTTAGTGGAAAATCACCCTAAAAGATTTCATGTTTGCAAATCTTCTAAGGATGTAATGAAACTTATATACAATGACAGTGTAAAAAAAATTACGCAATTAGTATATTTACATTATAAAAGATAATTTGCCTTTTTTTTTTGGAGGTTAATATCCCATTTCTAAAGATGATTATTTAAAATTATCTTTTAGGTGACATGTATAAAAATTCATTTACATTATCAGTATATAATTAAAATTAAGTTAAACTCATCTACTAATACTTAACTTTATTTAAGCAAGTGACTTCATAAATAGAATGATATACGAAGGAAATAGCATCATTAAGAATAATGAATTTCGATTACATGGTTCACCACTAATTATTATTGTCTTGGTCAAAATCATATTATGTTTTTTTGATCATGCGTGAATTTGATAAAAAATCGTTAGAATATGTGGCTTATATAGACAAATTATAACCAACTAGGGGTGAAGTGGTAAGTATACTCCCTCATCCTTAGTCAGCGGTCTCGGTTTAGAGTTCTAGGTATTGGATCACCTAGCGTTTTACCCTTATAATATAAAATTTTCCGGCACGAATCCAAATTTTAGTCGGGCCCAATGTGGTACCGGACACTGAGTGAGAGTACAAAAAAATATATGGAGAAATTATAAAATAATATTGTTGTGGTCTTAACATGCTTAAGAAGTTGATTAACGTCCTTAATCGTGTGATTGGCTGCTGTCCCTTTCATGTCAAGTGCTTAACACTATTTAAGTACATGTTCAGAAATAATTAGTAGTTTAAATCAAAAGATAATCCATCAATGGAGCGTGTGGACGTTTGCATATGGGTACATATTATGTGACATTGATCTTGACATCTTGTCTTCTTATAATTGCCTTTGTCATAACAATAATATTAAAAAATAAAAAAACGAAAACCATTAAACCAAATGAAACAGGAGAAAGAGTTAAAAGGGAAAATAATAAAACTTCAACAATTTCCATGGTAGACACAAATATTTAAGCATAATATAAGTGGTTCATGAAGTATATGTATGTGTATATATTTATATAGAGAAATGTATCTTTTTAGTCACTCTAAAAAAATAATAACAGAAAAAATGAATATTTTTATATATATGTATATTATATACAAAAAAATATACATATTTTATATACTTTTTTGGCTAAAAAATATAATTAATTTTCACTGAGCGGCCAATTTTATATTTTTCCCTTATCAATCCTTTTACAAACCTAACGTTATATTTTAGTCAATTACTCATATATTCAAGTTTCCTTTTTTATTATAGTAATTGTTTTCGATCAGTTTTTAGTTGGTTTTGGTGGAAAAATAGCCATGGCGCCATCAAGATTAATATATTTCAGTTCTTTAAATTTTAATTTTTTTAGAATAGTCAAAAATCAGATCTTCTTAATTACAGCCATCATATAGTTACACCTTTTTCTCTCATGGTAGTTGTAACAGTTAAGTATTGTTGGAAATTAATGGGTTTGACTTAATTATTTTGCATGGGTCGCTGTACTAATTACATCAAAGTCGTCTGGTGGTTTAAACTTTAATAACGGCATACTCCCTGTTGTTCACTTTAATTACATAATTTGTTTTTGACTGTTTTCACACATATTGAGAAATCTTTCAGTATTAAATAATGAAATTAACCATATTAACCTTAATTTGTTCATTAAAAATATAACAAATGCTCCTAGGTTCTATACTCCAAAGGCAACTTTGAAAAAAAAATTCCTTCTTGATATCTGGAAAAAATCAAATATTGTGGACCACAAAAAAGGCCAAAAAACCTGGGTCTGAGCCTGTCGCACGGGGCTTGCCTAGTGCGGTTTACATCCCCTGTGTGGTTTGCAGGCTATTACACAGTGGGGGGTTTACCCAGTGCGCACAGAGTGCTCACCCAAAGGGCAGAGGTTGTGGCAGAGGCTGTAGCGGCTGCGGGTTTTCCTAGGGTTCCAAAAAAAAGGCAAATAAAATAATTAAAGTGAATCGGAGGGAGTATATGTGTTTACCCTAAAAACCGAGTAATAGTTAAACTTGTTTTATGGTCTTAAAGATACGTGATTTAGTCCAATACTAACTAATAACCAAGAAACCAAACGTATAGATTAAAGGAGTAAGTTGAATCAAACCAGTGCTTAAGCAAGTCTTGACCTCGAGTGATGATGACCTCGGGGTAGGTCAATAAGAACAGTAAAGTAAGGATAATAAAGTTAAGAGACAATTCTGATGAGTAATGAGCAAGAAAGTAAGAGTGTATATTCTTTTGCCAATGATTGATGATGCGTCACAAATGATTGGAGTCCCCTTTATATAGTAGGGAAATCCTAAATAAGGAACAATTCTAATTGTACCAGAGAATCTTATTATACAGCTGCCTAACCGCCTAGTACAAATCCGTTCCAGAATTTACGCCGTGATTTTGGGGCCACCGCAGGAATCTCGCTCTTTCTGTTATAAAACCATAACGGTATTATCTCGAGGTCGGTCATACTTGGCCTCGGTGTTCATCGAGCACTTCGATCTTCGAAGCTTGCACTCTGCCATCGGGCTCGCGCCTGGTCTATGTCGATCTTGCCCTCGAAATGACCCTCGAGCCCACAAAATCGGGCATACCTGGTTTTGACCGTATATAGATAGTCCCCGCGTTTCTTAGAGTAAGATGATAAGAAACGATTTGATCCTCAATCCTCTGGTGCCTCGATCATGATGTCAATCTCGTGACGTCAACGACAGAAGTGATTGAAAGGTTGCGTCTGTATCGTTCCCAAGGCCATTAATTGAAGGCGGCTGATGGTCGGCCATTGGCTTCCAAACCGTTGAAGTGGCCACTATAAATAGGTAACTTTCACAACTTTTTCAATCTTTATTTCTCAAACTTTTCCCAAAACCTTACTAGCTTCTTCATCTTCTCTGAGTCCATTCTTTCTTTAACAACATCAACTTCTTCTCTTCTTCTGTGTTTCCCAACCGCGATGGCCAAAACATCTAAAACCGTTCCTTAGAAAGAAAAAGCCTCATCATCATCGCGGTCGGCCGGTGGTGGAACGACGGTGCCACCTCGTATCGAGGAGTGCATTCCCGGGCCATGCGAGCTATCTTCCGATTTTAAAATTGATAAGCCTGCATCGGTTCCAGGCCGATGCAAGCCCATGTCTCAATACATCTGCTTGATAACTGAAGATGAACTTTAGCAGGTGAAAAAGGATTGTAATTGGGAGGATAAGGATGTCGTGATTCGTTCCCCCGAAGAGGACATCACCACTCATGTGGAAGGGTACTTAAGCGTGTATACTTATCCTTTCACACTGGGTCCCGTAGATCCAGTCATTCTCGATTTCTGTCACTAATATAGGGTGACGCTTGGCTAGATCTACCCTTCTTTATGGCGCATCGTCAATTTGCTTAGGTATTTCTCGGGCAAGGTCGAGGGGATGCCTTTTACCCTCGACCACCTGATCAGGCTATACAGCCCTCGCCTTTATCGAGGCAGTCTGATAAAGCTCCATCGTCGATCCTCGAAGGCGCTATTCTCTAGCATCTATGAGGACAAGGATCGAGGATGGATGAGCTGGTTTGTCCGAATCAAGACCTCTGATTTAATTCCTACTGAAAGGATGCCATTCCCCGAGGAATGGAACATGAAATGTAAGTACAAACCTATAAACGATGATTACTGCTTTACTTTCCCTATTCTTCCTCGATCTAATTCCCTTTCGATGATGCAGCTGTCCCTTGGTTTCCTGGTGCGATTCCGGGTCTCGCAGGTTGGGTTCGACAACTGGCTTCCACTTTTTCACACGCAGAATGCTGTTGGCGTGATTTGGCCAAGGGCCGGTGGGAAGCTAAAAACCATGGTGAGCTCCCTTGTTTATATATTGGTGTTTCTCTGTAAAATACATACTTTCCCCTTACGCGGGCCTCGGAGACGTTGTTGCTATGAGGCCGCCCCCGCCCGGTGAAGAGGAAACACCGAAGCCAACCAAGAAAAAGAAAAGGAAAAGGGCTTCGCCAGCAAGTTCCCCGAAGCCCAAGAAAAATAAAGCTCGAAAGCCTAGGGCCGATTGTAGCCCTATCTGCAGAAGCGGTTCAACACCTTCGGGATAATGAGGAAGAGGGAGAGGATGATGACTGTTTGTTGGTAGCTCGAAAGAGGGGGAGCACCGAAGCTTCGAAGGCCGCTGAACCAGTGGTGGCTAATGCGGTTCAATCTCGAACCGAAGAAATCTCGTAGGGGAGCTAGAGTAGAGTCCCCGAGCCATCGGGCGGCAAAAGAGCAACTCGTCTTGGAGGACATTTGGCGGGTGAGCCCGAGGGGCCTAATTTCGAGGCCCTTCAAAGAGAAGATAATGTCCCAAGTGAATCACTTGGGATAATTAACGTAGATGAATTGCCGCCTGGCCCTGTGTTCTCTGAATGGCAATTCCGAGATGCCTAGGCCATGAAGACTCCCGACGTGGGGACGACCCACAAAGGGAATGATATTTTCCGGGAGTGCTTTGCGGGGGTTGAAGATGGTCCCTACTCGGATGCCTCGTTTATTTTTGACGAGGCTCAGCGTCTTCTCAAGCAAGTAAGTTTCTGCTTCCATAATTATGCTCGTGATTTATTCTCGTTTTTCTGAGTCTGTTTTCTTTTCTTCGCGTGAAGGCTATGACGCTCCATCGACAAGCATTATCCAAGTCTCGAGCCGAGCTCACCCGATGCGAGGCTGAAATCAAGAATCTCGTGAAAGAGAGGACAGCCTCAAAATCCTCTATGTTCAAAAAGATGAGGAGATTAGGGGCCTTAGAGCCAACTTGACGGAGGCTCGTCGAGAACAGACCGAGCTTATTGAGCAGGTAATGTAGCTTTTTGGGAGTTTGCTATGTGTTTATCAAACTTAGCGACTAACACTTCGACTTTGCAGGCCCAGCAAAAGGGCGAGCTGGTGGAGCAACTTCGAGAAGAGCTCAAGGTGAAAGAGGCCGAGACCTTGGGGTGGAAGCAGCATATGGATCGTCTTGCTTCGGAGAAGGACACGCTTCGGGCCCAGCTAACTTCGGTCGAATGTCAACTTCACAACGTGAAGGTGGAAAGCTTGGTCCGGAGTCAGAAGATTGAGGAGCTCAAAGCTAAGTCGGTCGCTGAACTTGCAAAGGCTAAATCTGAGTCGGAGGCATTGTGGCCTCTTATCGAGCTGACGCCGAGGCTGCCAAAATTAGGGCGCAGGAGATATCTACTGCTGCTAAAGACAAACTGTCATGCATTGTCGACCACGCCAGGCGACAATCCCAGAGAGAGACTCGAGGAAGTGCATGCTCGTGGCTTTGACCTCTCAACTGATATTGAAAAGGCAAAAGATCCGGAGGACGAGGCTACCGCTCTACTCTCCGATGACGAAAACTCTGCTAGTGGTTCCGAGAGCGTAGGAGACGAGGATGAAGCCCTCGAGGAGGAGGTTCTTGAAGGTGTGGCTCCCGAAGATGCAACTCCTAAAGTAGATTAGGCCTTTAGGATTTCTTCCTTTTTATTTTGTGTAAGGCTCCATTTGGGCATTGTAAATATTCTTCATGTATATAAAGAATTCCTTTCCTTTCCGCTTTGTCTCTGATTTGCTGTAAAGTTTGCTTCATTTTGGTTTTGTGAAGAATTAGTTTTTGATGTCATAACTTCAATAATTGAGTGAGCATCGGCTCAGACTCAGAGTAAAATAAACCCTTAGGTTTTTTCAGTAATCGATGGGCTATCTCATGATAGAATACCTCTTAAGGATTTTTGATGAATCCTCGAGCTTTGCTTAAGCCGACTTTGTGCGAGCTTGGGATGGTGGGACCCTTAGGTCCGAGTTGAGTGAGAACAAAGGTCTCGAACTCTGAATGTTTTAACTTTTAGGTTCTTTTAGACTGGGTCGATATGGCCTTTATGAGATGGCTATTATTTTCCTTTTTCGGCTTAAAAGACTTAGTAAAAATTCTTTATTTTTATACCTTGGCATGCATCTTTTACCCATTGGGTTTTTCGAGGGTCTAGTGTCGATTGGAATCCTTTTATTTTTAGTGCCTTAGCACAAGTTTGTATGTGAATAATTCGATACCTCTTGAGGTTTTTCGAGGGCTGATTTTATCGAAGCCCTTTGATTATATTGCCGAGGGTAGCCTTTATTAAACCGGTTTTTTGAGAATTTGAAGGCCTGTTTGTATTGCGGAACTCGGATGTCTTCGAGCCGCATTATTTCGGCCGTAGCCTTTAATATGGCCGTAGCCTCGGGTGTGTCTCTTGGACTTGTTTTCCGATAATATTTTGAACTTGTCCGAAATGTTAGTCCCCGAGTATGATGCCCTTGGCCTTTGCATCAATGGATGCCTCTTTGAGGTCTTTTAAATTCGAGTTTAGACAACTCGAATGTGTTGACTGTCGATGACAGTCCCCGAGTATTCGAGGTGTATTTGCGTTTTGGCCCTTGAGCCGTTTCTCGCAGAATCATAAGTATGGAGCTCGTATAGTACCAAAAATTTTTTGGGACACAAAGTGTTTGATATAGAAAGAATGCTTCTTTGAATAATTCATACATGCATACATGTTTATCCATCGGGGATCGACTATTCTATATGGACACGGTTCATCTGACCGTTTGGCCCATTACAAGGTCTTCCTATCGAGGGCCTCTTTGGCGTGAAGTATTTTCTCAAAAATATAACCTCCGAGGGTGATGCCCCCCAGTATTCGAGGTTGATTGAAAAGAAGCCTTGGATACAATTGAATTCTCCTTAGGTAGCACATAGTTGTTGCCTCGTTAAAAACCTCGCCGGAAAAAGAGCACAATGCGTGCTTTGAAACCTAAGGTCTTCGCGTAGAAATGTGCCTCGACGTCTTCGATCGAACATCTACAACGAGATAGTCTTATATATAAATGGGGAAAAGGAGAAGGTCATACTTTAGCAGTAATATCGTTTGAGCAGTGATACATTCCAATTATTTGGCAATTATTCGCCTTCCATCGTGCCAACTTTGTAAGATCCTTTACCGATAACTCCGATGACTTGGTACGGTCCTTCCCAATTCGGGCCTAGTTTCCCTTCATTCGGGTCTCGAGTATTGAGGATGACTTTCCTTAGAGCTAAGTCCGTGATTCCGAAGTGTCGAAGGTTGGTTCTTCTATTATAGTGTCTCTCGATTCTTTGCTTCTATGCAGCCATCCGAACAAGTGCAGCTTCCCGTTTTTCATCTAATAGTTCGAGGATAGTATTCATAGCCTCGTGATTTGACTCCTCCGATGCATGTCGGAATCCAGTGTTGGGTTCCCCGACCTCGACTGGAATTAATGCCTTGGAGCCATACTGGAATCTGGCGCTGGGTCTCCCCCGTACTGGACTTCGATGTCGTTCGATATGCCCAAAGAACTTCGGGTAGAACTTCTCCTCCATTTCCCTTTAGCGTCGCTCAACCTTTTCTTCAAGTTTTGTATGATAGTCTTGTTTGTCGACTCAGCCTGCCCGTTTCTGCTCGGATGATATGGCATCGATAAAATCCTTTTTATTTTGTGTGCTTTGAGGAACTCCGTTACCTTGTTGCCGAGGAATTGCTTTCCATTGTCGCATACAATTTCAGCAAGTATCCCGAATCGACATACGATGTGGTCCCAGATGAAGTCAATAACTTCTTTTTCTCTGACCTTCTCGAAGACTTGTGCTTCCACCCATTTAGAAAAGTAGTAAGTCATAAATAAAATGAATTTAGATTTACCTGGGGCCGTTAGTGGAGGGCCGACGATGTCCATTCCCCATTTCATGAAGGGCCATGGGGACAAGACTGAGTGAAGTTGCTCTCCGGGCTGATGAATCATTGGTGCAAACCTTTGACATTTATCATATTTTCTAACAAACTCCTTAGTGTTTTTCCATGTTATCCCAGTAATCCCCTGCTCTAATAATTTTGCGAATCAAAGACTCGGCGCCGGAGTGATTTCCACAAGTGCCTTTGTGGATTTCTCATAGAACATAATCGGTGTCCCCCGGCCCTAAACATATCGCCAATGGTCTATTGAACGTCCTCCTATATAATGTTCCATCTTCATCCAATGTGAACCTAGCAGCCTTGGTTCGTATAGCCCTCGACTCTTTATGATCGGATGGGAGCTTTCCATTTTTCAAATATTCGATATACTTATTCCTCAAATCCCAAGTCAAACTTGCAGAATTTATCTCGGCATGACCCTCCTCGACCACAGATCTCGATAATTGGACGATAGTCCCCGGGATAATATCATCTTCCTCAACTGATGACCCCAAGTTTGCAAGTGCATCTACCTCACTGTTTTGCTCTCAAGGTACATGGTCTAGAGTCCACTCCTTGAAGCAATGCAAGGTTACCTGTAGCTTGTCCAAATATCTTTGCATTCTATCCTCTCGAACTTCGAATCTTTTGTTTACTTGGTTTACCACCAACAGAGAATCGCACTTGGCTTCAACGACTTCTGCCCCCAAGCTCTTAGCTAGCTCGAGACCTGCAATCAAAGCCATATACTCGGCCTCATTATTAGTCAACCTAGAAGTTTTGATAGATTGTCTAATAGTGTTACCTGTAAGCGGATTCAAAACGATGCCAAGCCCGGACCCTTTCACATTCGAGGCACCGTCCGTAAAGAGGGTCCATACCCCCGATGATGTAACCGATTTAGGCAGAAGTTCTTTCTCCACTTCGGGTATGAAGGTTGGTGTAAAATCGGCCACGAAGTCAGCTAAGATTTGAGACTTGATGGCCGTTCGGGGTTGATATTCGATATCATACCCGCCAAGTTCGACTGCCTATTTGGCCAATCGGCCTGATAACTCGGGCTTATGCAAAACATTTTGTAGAGGATAAATGGTCAACACACATATCGGGTGACACTGGAAATACAGCTTTAGCTTTCTAGATGCGCTTATTAATGCAAGTGCTAATTTTTCTAAGTGTGAATATCTAGTTTCAGCATCTCCTAATGTTCGACTTACGTAATAGACAGGGAACTGCGTACCTTGCTCTTCTCGAACTAGTACACCGCTTACCGCTATCTCGGATACTTCCAAATATAAGTAAAGCTTTTCATCTACCTTCGGAGTGTGAAGCAGAGGTGAGCTCGATAAGTATCGCTTCAATTCCTCCAATGCTTGCTGGCATTCTGGGGTCCATGCGAAATTATTTTTCTTTTTGAGTAAGGAAAAGAACTTGTGGCTTCGATATGATGACCTCGAAATCAATCGGCCCAAGGCGGCTATCCGTCATGTTAGCCTTTGTACGACTTTCACACTATCTACGATAGTGATATCCTCGATGGCCTTGATCTTGTCGGGGTTAATCTCGATTCCCCGGTTTGATACCATGAAGCCGAGGAACTTCCCCGAACCGACCCCGAAGGCACATTTTTTTGGGTTAAGCTTCATTTTGTATTTCCTCAAGATTTTGAATATTTCCTGCAAATGAGTCAAATGGTCCTCTGCGCGCAGGGACTTAACCAACATATCGTCAATGTAAACTTCCATTGATTTACCTATCTGCTCCTCGAACATTTTGTTAATTAGGCATTGGTATGTAGCTCCAACCTTTTTTAGCCCGAAGGGCATTACATTGTAACGTATGTTCCAAACTTAGTGATAAACGAGGTCTTCTCCTGGTCCTCCAGGTTCATCTGAATTTGATTGTACCCGGAGCAGACATCGAGAAAGATAAGGATCTCGTGGCCAGCCGTGGCATCGATCATGCGATCGATGTTAGGCAGTGGAAAGGAATCTTTAGGGCATGCCTTGTTTAAATCCTTACAATCTACGCACATTCTAAGTTGTTCCCTTTTTAGGAACTACAACTACATTTGCTAACCATTCGGGGTATTTTACCTCCCAAATGGACCCTAATTTAAGAAGTTTAGTTACCTCGTCCTTATGAATGCATGCTTCACCTCGGACTAGGGCCTTCTTTTTTGCTTCACTAGTTTGAACTTGGGATCAAGGCTTAGCCTGTGTGTTGCTATATCCGGTGGGATCCCTGTTATGTCTAAATGGGACCAATAAAAATAATCCATGTTATTGATAAGAAATTTAATGAGTTTTTTCCTGAGTTCGGGGGTTAACCCCGTTCCCAAGTATACCTTTCTCTGGGGTATACACTCGATCAGTATGACCTGTCCAGCTCCTCGACCGTTGACTTGGTTGCATCTGACTCTTTGAGAACAACGAAAGTTCGAGGAGTAAGGAAATCCTCTTCTTCTTCTTTGATTACCTGTTTCTCCGATTCGGTCGAGGCTAGGGACGGTGATTGCTATTTGGCCATCTGCTTATCTTTGGTGTTCGATTTTTTTGAGGTCGAAGGCGCCGGTATCGGTGTTACCTCTTCGACTGCAAACATCTCCTTTGCAGCGTGTTGTTCCCCGCAAACCGTTTTCACACCATCCACCATTGGGAATTTCATTATCTGAAGAAGGGTCGACGGTACTGCCCTCATGTTGTGGATCCATGGCCTCCCGAGTAGTGCATTATATCTCATGTTGCCTTCAATGACATGGAATTTTGTATCTTGGGTGGTCCCGGCCACGTTCACTGGTAGGATTATCTCCCCCTTTGTTGTTTCACTTGCCATTTTGAAGCCGCTTAGGACTCGAGATGCAGGTACAATTTGGTCCTGTAGGCCGAGCTGCTCTACGACCCTTGATCTAATTATGTTTGCTGAGCTACCTGGATCCACTAGAACACGTTTAACTTGAATTTTATTTAACAAAATAGAAATTACCAGGGCGTCATTGTGCGGCTGAGAAATGCCTTCCGCTTCCTCGTCATTGAACGATAGGATGCCCTCGAGCACATAACTCCGAGTCTGTTTTTCTCTGGTAATCGACACCTTGGTACATTTGAATATAGGCCCTTGGGGAACATCGACCCCGCCAACGATCATATGAATTACATGCTGCGGCTCTTCCTGCTCATTCTTTCTGTTGGCATATCTTTCTCTGAAGTGATTCTTAGCTCGATCACTAAGAAACTCTCGAAGATGACCCTCGTTGAACAATCGAGCTACCTCCTCACTCAGTTGTCTGCAGTCTTCGGTCCTATGGCCATGCGTGCCATGATATTTACACATCAAGTTTGGATTTCTTTGAGAAGGATCGGTTTGTATAGGTCTGGGCCACCTGGTGTCTTCGATCCTTCTGATGGCAGACACGATCCTTGATGCATCGACACTGAAATTATACTCCGATAACTGAGGTGCCTCTGCGGGATCGGTATGTTTATCAAAACCACTCTTACTCATAAGTCATCGGGAATTTTTCCCTCGATCATTTCTTCTATCATTCCGAGGAGGATTGCATCCCGGACCGTTGTTTCTTCGATCTGCGACATATGGCTGATACTGTTCCCTATATGATCTTTGTTCCCTGTCGGTATCTCTCGGGGCCTTAACTGCTAATCTATTTGGATGAACTGAACCCGAGGGGGCTACCAGCTGATCGTCCTCGACCCTGATCTTCGATTGGTAACGATTATGCAGACAGCTGGATACTCGATCAAATTTTGCTTCAACTGTCGAGACGCGATCGAACTCCGCTCGTTCAACCCCTGTGTAAAAGCTTGCAGGGCTCAATCATTTGAGAGCGGTGGTAATTCTATTCGCTCCATTTGAAATCAGGATACGAACTCCCTTAGCATCTCATCACCCCTCTGTCTTATCTTGAAAACGTCCGATTTTCTTGTCGCAACCTTTATAGCCCCGGCGTGTGCCTTTACGAAGGCATCTGCTAATATAGCAAACGAATCAATGGAATTCGGTGGCAAGTTGTGATACCAAATCATTGCTCTTTTTGACAAAGTTTCCCCAAATTTTTTCAACAAAATCGACTCGGTCTCGTCATCATTTAAGTGGTTTCCTTTAATCCTGCATGTGTACGAGGTGATGTGTTCATTAGGATCGCTCGTCCCGTTGTACTTAGGTATCTCTAGCATACAGAACTTCTTGGGAATGGGCTTCGGAGCTGCACTCAGAGGAAATGGCTTTTGTACGAATTTTTTGGCATCCAAACCTTTCAAGATCAGGGGTGCCCCCGGTATTTGATCAACATGGGAGTTATATGTCTCCATTTTTTTGTCATTATACTCAATCTTTTTCTCCCCCGGCTTGATTCTTTTGGTGAGTTCCTCGAGCATCTCATAATCGTGGGATCAGTCCCCGAGCCATTATCGTTTGATCTTTATGGCACCAGCTCAGTGGCGAGTGATTTCTGGTTCGACCACACTTGGAGTTTTATGCTGACTTTGAATTTGAGCGATATCAACCTGTTGAGCTTGTAGCATCTCGAATATTACTTGGAGGCTAACTCCCCCATCTCCTATACCCTGTGTTCCTTGGCCACCGGATCGGACTTCCCTATGTACACTTCCTCCGGGGTCTGCGCCTAAATCCGCATTCAAAGCGATGTGTGAACTAACATCGACTAGTTCCACAATTAGCACTTCCCCAGGGTTAATACGTGGCACACCGTCTCCCGGAGAAACTACATTGTTGTTTTCCCCATAAAATCCAAGACCATCATCGCTGTGTACGGGTGCGTTTTGTGAGTTTGACATGTTTTAACCTGAGAACAAAAATTCTTGACAAGAACAAGTGTGAAAATAACGTGTGCTATCAGAATCAGTACTGAAATAATCACTATTATCTTTATCCCCATTGATGTTTTATACTTCAATACCACACAAGAGGGGGGTGATTTGTGTGGTACCCAATTTTTCGCTTAACTTGATTATAGAAGGACATGGTTCTTCTACGTGTTCCAACTACTACTGTTGCAAAATAATAAGTACAGAAATTAAAGAACACAAAGATTTTACGTGGAAAACACCTAGCTCAAAAGGTGAAAATACCACGACCTACTTTCCAGTAGGATTTTCCCAAACTCTCCACTAAAATCACTGAGCCAAAAACTGCATTTACAAAAACTCTTTTGTAAACCTAGGATTAACTCGAATCCCGTTATGGCACACAGCCTCAAGTGTTGCAACAACTTCAAGTTAACTCTAACTTGAAAACTCTGAGTACCTAATACAATTGCTTCTAAATAAGCCGAAAGGTACAATATGAAAATCACTTGCTACAATTGAACTAGAATAAAAGACAGACACTTGGAACTGGTTCTTCTATCTCGTTCAAGTAGCTTCAGGTTTGCACGCTTGAATCACACACGAATTGCTTCAAAATTGCCTTGCTATTTTGCTCTCAATTCACGTTTAACTTCTGCTTATGTGCGTTACCTGTAAAAGAGAACAACACTGATATTTATGAAGTTAGTAAATAGAGATTGACTAGAATACCGATGCTACTCTTCCTTGGTAGAAGAGTTCTAGTTGATCTCAACCTCTAACTCTATCCATCTCTTAAGCCGTGTTCTCTTTGAGTAAGGAGTCTTTCTCCTTATCTAATATGCAACCTTTTCGATCAAGATCAGGAGATATCACTTCTGGTAAATTAGATTTATCTCCTTCACGTGCATCTCACATGTTTGGGTTGACAATAACTGTGCCTCACAAGGATGGACCTGGTCCATGTCTGAGTTCCTTTGTCAGTCTTCAAAACATCACCTGCACTTGGGCTAACAAATTCTCCCTTTTTGATGATGGCAAACTCTGTGCTTTTCACTCACTTAGGCCCTATCAGAACTCAGCTTATTCATCAATACAAAGTAAGAAAAATTATCTTATCATCAAGGACCAGGTTCATTAGGTTATAAACATCACTTATTCAGAATATATAAAGCACAGTAACTTTTCCCCCTTTTGGCATCATAGAAAAGTTGCATAAACACAGTGTGACTCCCAGAATTTTAACAATTACTCAGTGCCACTGGGGAAACTGCAAGTGCAATCAAGGATTAATCATCAGTAATCAAGCAAACATATTCAAACTATCAAGGAAATATAAACAGTCAACAATAGCAAAACCAGTCAACTTCATTGATAGGAGATATGTTTCTACCACAATCCACAAAAAGAAACAAAAATAGTCAAAACATGGGCAAAACAACAAAAAAAGATCCCTAATCTGGGTCATTGAAGATTTTAGACAAGGTTCAGGAAATGAAGGCTAAAGATCTTAAGGCTTGGAAGAGCTGGAGGGTTGGGTTTGGGCTTGGAGAAGGTTCAGCATATTTTGAAGAATGCCATCATTCTTCTCCTTTTCTTTTGTGAGCTCAGTTCTAAGAGCATCTCTCTCAGATTCCACCTCTGCTAAACGAGCCTTCAGCCTAGCTATCTCAACATCCTTTGCCCCACTCTCATGCACCAGAGCTCTGACTTTGCTATTTATAGGTGTTTTCTTAGATGAACCAGGTCCATTTGGAATGGCAGTCACCTCATAGTCACAAGCAATCAAAGTGTTAATTCCAAAATGCTTGTGGCCATCTCCCACTTCTTCAGTGGCACCTTACAACGATCCAGAACAATAGTCAGAATAAACCCATAAGGCCAGTTGATAACCCTGTCCAGTAGCTTGATGATGAATGCAGGCCGGTTGATTTGCCTGCCACTTTTGAGACACTCTATCAAAACCAAGTCCATATAGTTAGCAATGTGCCTGCTTTCCTGCCTAAGCAGTAGGCACTTATTGACAAATTCAAACAGGACTTTGTGGCAGGGCTTCATTTCACTCTTATGCACAAATTTAGCCTCATTCACTTCTGTAACATCACAGAATCTCCTAGTGATTTCAAGGGCAGTAGGAAGGGAATCCAGACTTAGCCATCTTTGCCTTGTGTAGTCATCATACCCTTCAGCAGGGATGTCAAGGATCTCACCCAGCTTCTTTGTATCAAAAGTCACTTGAACCCCCTTCACCTGGCTGGTAACTCTGCCATCCTTGACCTCTGCATTAGCCATGAATTCAATGATCTCATTCCTTGCTAGCCTTCTATCTAACTGAAGGACCATGTCCTTCCAGCCCTGAGCAGCTAGTGCATCAACCAATCGAATCATCCCTGGTTCCACCAAATCCTTCAGAAGTCTACCCTTCAAGATTTTTCTTTTGCCAAACTTGTCCAGCTTGGCTTAGTCAGCATCAAACTCACTCTCTTCTTCACCATTCCATTCCTCCTCCTCAGTAATTTTAACTTGTTTGGTTTTCACAGCAGACCTTGTCCTCTGGCCAATGAAGGTTCAACAGTCTTAGACACAGATAAAGACTTCTTGGAAGAAGTCTTGGTCTTTTTGGGCTTGGGGGTATGAACCTCCACAGTTATGTGTCTTCCTGATGGACCTGTTCCATCTCATCCACATCAACAGCCTCAGCAGGCTCTGCAACCTTAGCTTTTCCTTTGTCCATCCTCTTCTTCTTGCTTTCTGCCATAGCTCTTTATAACTCACCCTCACTCTGCTTCATCATACTTCTTATGGCTCTACCCTTTGGCAAGGGAATCTCAGCAGTTGTCGGAGAAGCAGCCTTTCTTCTCTTGGTATTCTTTGCAGTACTGGAAACCTTAGGGGTTGGGGTTCTCCTTTTATTGGTGTCGTAACTAGCACCTACTTTCTTCAGAAGGTCTGCTAGGGTTTCCTCAATAGATGAACCAAGTTCATCTACATGTGAACTTAAATTGACCAACCCTTCAGCAGCCTCCCCTGATCCACTTCCCCCAGTCTTCTTGCTACTTTCTACTACAACTTCATCCTCAGCCCCACAAATAGCTGGTCTAACTATCTCAGATGTGGGTGAAGAATCAGCCACTTCTATCCCTTTTCCCCTCACTTCACTGCTTACACTCTCACTCTCCTTTTCTTTTTCACTTTTATTTTTACCTCCTCTCCTTCTTGACTCAGGTATTTCCACATTCAGAACAGACCCAACTAGTACAAACCTATTATCCAGATTTTCAAGCAAAAAGGAGACCCAGTTCCTTCCCCCTCACTCGCAGATTTGAAGGAATCATCAGAGTTTTCAGATTCTTGGGCTTGGCTAGCCTTCAATTGCGCGTTTAGTCTTTTTGAAAGTGCACCTGTAGCCATAGTTTTGCGAGCCAGCATATAACTCGTCTTCTCCTAGGTTGGGGGGTAGAGTTGGGTTGAGGAGGTATGGAGGAATCAGAAGGGGTAGGTTGTGGAGGAGTGCCTGGGTTATCTTGAGGGTTAGACACTGTTTATAATTTCGTAAGAGGTTTTTTGAGTTTGGCTTTTGGAAGAAAGAAGAATTGAGAGCAAAAGAGATTTCAACGGTTTAGGAATTATGAGGGTGACAGATGGTGATGATGGTTTTTTAAAGAGAGAGGATTAATTAATGACTAACGGTAGATTTTTGCAGTCAATTAGAAGTCCAATCAACCTGAAATTTCAAGTTGAATGAGCGGTTAGGCTTCTCTAGATTTTAGGCATTTTGTGCGGTGAGAATTCTAATGAAGACGAAACTGGTTCAAAATTAAAAGAATAGGTTTTAGATTATTGGTAGGACTCTGCTCATGAATCAAATATTAATATTTCTAATTGTGCAGAGTGTAGAAAACATACCTTGTTATTCAGATGAGACTGAGCAAAGACTAGTCTAGATATTTACACAAGTTCCAGATTTTCTAACCATCGAATTTTTTTTCATATATTTTTTTCATTGTGCATTCTGAACTGGTTCCATTAAGTTATCTTAATCATCCCTAATTCTAACATGCTCCTTTCAAAGCTTTCTCTACTCAGTACTTTTGTAAAGATGTCAGCAATCTGCTTATCAATAGCACAAAATTCTGTTGTGATCAATCCCTTCTCATAGTTGTCCCTTAAGAAATGATGTCTAACATCTATGTGCTTAGTCCTCTTATGATGAACCGGGTTCTTAGTCATACTAATAGCACTAGTGTTATCACAAAAAATAGGGATGCAACCAACGTCAATACCAAAATCCATCAACTGCTATTTGATCCACAGCAATTGAGCACAACAAGAGGCAGCAACAACATACTCAGCTTCAGCAGTAGATAAGGCCACTGAGTTTTTCTTTTTAGTGGCCCATGATACCAGACATGAACCAAGAAAGTGAACCATACCTGAGGTGCTCTTCCTATCCACAAGGAAACCTGCATAGTCAGCATCAACATATCCTACTAAATTAAAGTTGCTACCTTTCGGATACCAAAGGCAAAGGTCAGTAGTGCCTTTCAAGTATCTCAATATCCTCTTGACAGCAGTCAAGTGGGATTCCTTAGGATTTGCTTGAAATCGAGCACAAAGCCCTACATTGAAGACAATGTCAGGTCTACTAGCAGTAAGATACAGAAGTGAACCAATCATACCCCTATACAACTTCTGATCAACAGATGAACCAGGTTCATCTATGTCTAATTTAGTAGTTGTTGCAGTAGGAGTGTCCATTTCCTTTGATTCGTCCATTTTAAACTTCTTAATCAATTCTTTTGCATATTTCTGCTGATGGATCATGGTTCTATTTAAGTTTTGTTTGATCTGTAAGCCTAAAAAGAAGTTAAGCTCACCCATCATACTCATTTCAAATTCACTCGCCATTAATTTAGCAAATTCCTTACTATGTTTTTCAGCGGTTGCCCCAAAAATTATGTCATCAACATATATTTGTACTACTAGTAGATCCTTACCTTTTTCCCTCAAGAATAGAGTACTATCAATCTTACCTCTTTTGTATCCATGTTCAAGCAGGAATTTGGATTGTCGTTCATACCATGCTCTAGGAGCCTGCTTGAGTCCATAGAGTGCCTTGTCCAGTTTGTATACATGATCTGGACACTCCTTGCTTTCAAACCCTGGAGGTTGTTTGACAAATACTTCTTCTTTTAAGTAGCCATTTAGGAAGGCACTCTTCACATCCATCTGGTGAAGGATAAATTCCATGTGTGCTGCGAAGGCTATGAGGAGTCTTATTGCCTCCAATCTTGCAACTGGAGCAAAGGTCTCATCATAGTCTATGCCGTCCTCTTAGCTATGACCTTGGACCACCAACCTTGCCTTATTCCTTGTAACAATTTCATCTTCATCAAGTTTGTTTCTGAAGACCCATTTAGTGCCAATTACTGATCTGTCCTTGGGTCTTCTAACCAGATGCCAAACTTGACTCCTTTCAAACTGATTGAGTTCATCTTGCATTACATTTACCCAGTCCGCATCCTGCAAAGCTTCAGCAACATTTTTAGGTTCAATAAGAGATAAGAAAGCATCAAAAGCGCATAGATTCTTTAATTGAGATCTAGTTTTAACTCCAGAAGTTGGATCAGTAATAATGTTCTCAATGGGATGAGAACTTTGATACTTGTAAGGTTTCACAACCAACTGGTTTCTGTTTGACGATTCTCCCATGTTCTGTTGCTGAGGAACAGTCTCATGGACAAGTTCCATTTGGGAATTAGATTCATTTCTTCTTTCTTCAGTTCCCCCAGTCAGGTTGCCCTGGATAGAAGAGCCTGTTCCATCACCTGTTCCTTCTTTTGGTGCAGCTTCAGCTTGAGCTGTGACTTCACTTAATTCTTTTACTAGCCCAATAGCTTCATCTTCATGTTCCTGTCTCTCAGAGAGAATGTTAGTTTCATCAAAAACTACATGTACACTTTCTTCTACACACATACTTCTTTTGTTGTACACTTTATAAGCTCTGCCATGTGAATAATATCCCAAGAATACTCCCTCATCACTTCTGGGATCAAACTTACCTAGGGAGTCCTTTCCATTATTGTGCACAAAGAACTTGCAACCAAAAGCCCTAAGATGGGATATATTTGGTTTTCTCCCTTTAAGTAACTCATAGGGAGTCTTCTCTACAAGAGGTCTAGTCATGCACCTATTAATGATATAACATGCAGTGTTTACAGCTTCTGCCTAGAAGCTATGGGGCAGTTTACTAGAAAGAAGCATAGTCCTAGCCATATCTTCAAGTGTCCTATTCTTTCTTTCAACTACTCGATTTTGTTGTGGAGTTCTAGGGGCAGAAAAATTATGATCTATGCCATGCTCATCACAAAATTCAGCAAACTTAGCATTTTCAAATTCAGTTCCATGATCAGACCTAATTGATGCAAGTTGATTACCTAGCTGTTTCTGAGTTTTTCTAACAAAGGCAGTAAACATGTCAAAGGCTTCATCCTTAGATATTAAAAACAATGTCCAAGTAAACCTAGAGTAATCATTAACAAGCACCATCACATATTTCTTACCACCTCTGCTTAATGTTCTCATTGGACCACATAGGTCCATATGAACCAGTTCTATCGACCTGGTCGTGCTTACCACTTTCTTGCTTTTAAAAGAGGATCTTACCTGCTTCCCCCTTGCACAAGCCTCACAAACTTTGTCTTCCTAAAACTTGATGTTAGGCAACCCTATCACCAGGTCCTTGGAGACTAATTTGTTGAGTTGACTTAGACTTGCATGTCCAAGTCTTTTGTGCCACAGGAGGGGATCATTGTCCAACACACTTAAGCAAGTGAGTTCATTTTCTGAAAGAGTGGACATATCTACAATGTATATATTGTTTACTCTTTTTCCCTGCAAAACAATCTTGTCAGTGGTAAGATTTATCACAAAACATTTGGTAGTGGTGAATGCTACCAAGTTACCTCTGTCACACAGTTGTGATACACTGATTAGGCTATATTTCAAGCCATCTATCAAGTAGAAATTCTCAATGGAATGTGAGTCTGTCTTAACTACCTTTCCAACCCCAATGATCTCACCTTTCTTACCAGACATTACCTCTTTTTAGGTTCTCAAGTGAAAGGAACTGGTTCTTACTTCCAGTCATATGCTTTGAGCAGCCACTATCCATGTACCATATTTGGCTACTCCTCTTCACTTGGACCTGCAAAACGAAATCATGGTTGTCTTAGGAACCCAAACTAGTTTGGGTCCCTTTCTATAGGCAAAAGGGTGAATTAAATTCTTTTTAGCCCATCCTGGCATCCTATTTTTCCCTTGAACAAAGGTTTTGTTCTTTTAACTGGCCTTTTCTTTTACATTACATTCACTTTTGTAGTGACCAGTCTTGCCACAGTGTGTGCAAATTTTGTTCTCGGGAAGTGTGATGTACTTGCTTTTGGGATCCCACTTAGGTGCAAAGGTCCCACAGCCAAGTCCTCTCTTATTGCTACTGTGATGCTCTTGTAGAGAAGATAGTGCATCAGAGGACTTATTCCATTTGCGATTTTTGTCTAGTTCATGCTTCACCTTGCCTAGATCTTCTTTTAGGACTCTTATCTACTCATCTCTCTTGTACAACTCATCCTTCATTTTTCCTAGATTTTCTTCTAAGGTGAGATGTGTGTGGTCAGCTTTCTTTTTACATGTTCCTAACTTCACTTTTAAATTTTCAGATCTAAGTTCTAACACAGTGGTGTTGTCATGACCCTAGTTCACCGACTGTGAACATGTCATGACGGCACCTAGTCCCCACGACCAGGTAAGCCAAATATTGCGGAAATATAATAATTGCGGAAAAATAGAGGAAACCAAATTAAATACTAAAAGAAACTGTACTGAATGCCGCTCGGCATGTACAACTCAATATCACAAGTTCCAAAGTAATTCCCAAAACCCGGAAACTCACGGGCAACACAGGCTACAGAAGCGAAAAGTAAAGGCTCCAAACTCCAGAATATCTAACAACCGGAAGAAGAAAAACTAAGTACTAGAGATGGAGTAAGAGGGAGACTCGTCGGTCTGCGGACGCAGCAGATCTACCTCGAAGTCTCCGTAGTCCTCCTGCCTCTCTGATAGTGCGCTTGGATAGAGGTACCTGGATGATCTGCACATGAAAAACATGCACAGGAAGGGCATGAGTACACCATAGCGGTACTCAGTAAGTGCCAAGCCTAACCTCGGTTGGGTAGTGACGGGGAAGGTCAGGGCCCTACTGAGGTTAAACAATATAATATGAATTAACAGTATGAAAATAGGCAGTAATAATGAGTACAGAAATGGAGTAAGACAGGCTAAACAAAGCAATAACAATTACATAAGGAACGGTGTAAACACGAAATATGCACAGCTCAATACCAATAGTAACAATGAGGATCTCCCGGGATACCGTCCTGTAGTCCATTTCTCAACTGTCCAGTGGATCTCCCGGGATACCGCCCCGTAGTCCATCAAATGTATATATCCGAAGGATCTCCCGGGATACTGTCCCGTAGTCCAACTATCAATGTGCAGGGGGGATCTATCGGGAATCTAACCCGCAGTCCCAAAGTAAATATGCAGGGGTATCTATCGGGAATCTAACCCGCAGTCCCAAAGTAAATATGCAGGGGGATTTATCGGGAATCGAACCCGCAGTCCCAAAGTAAACAAACAAGGGGGGAGCTACTGGAATCCCACATTCGTAGTCCCAATGTAAATACGCATCCACAACAAGAAGATATCCAAAACTAGAGTACAAGAAAATACAAGGCAACAAGTAGTTCTAGCCTAACATGCTTCACGTAGTACAACCAAGGCAACTTAAGCAAATAGGCAATTTAGGTCAGCTAAGCATGCTTTTCTGAACTAACACAGGCTATAATTGCAAGTAGAATAAAGCAGGTAAGAAAGAAACTCAGTCTAAATATTTAAAGCAAAATCGGGTTTTTCAACAATTAGCTCAAGTAAGCGCTCGTCACCTCACGCACAAGGCATTCAATTACCAGTATCATATCCTAAGGAGAAAGGTCCGCCACACAAGGTTAGACAAGCCACTTACCTCGAACCGGCTCCAAAATCAACTCGAAATTACACTTTTTCCACGAGTATCCGACTCCAAATGGCCCAAATCTATTCAATCCAATTACACATTGTAAATAACCGCAAGCAACTGATTCTACTAATTAATTTAAAGCTAGGGCGCGAAAATAGGTAAAATGACCAAAATGCTCCTCAAGCCAACATCTCGGAATCGAATAATTTTCACATTTTTAGGACCCTCGTACTCTCACGAGTCTAACCATATAAAAATCTCCCAAATTGGAGGTCAAATGCCCACTCAAAACTCAATAGTCTAGCCAATGAAGTTTTACCCCAAATTATCAAATTTTTTGGTCCAAAATTCGAATTTCCATGATGTATTTAACTATATAATGATGAAATATAACAAAAAGGGATCAAAGAAACATTACCCAATGATTTTCTCTTCAAAACCCACTCAAAATCGCCTTCTCCCAAGCTCTCAATCGACATTTCAAACTTATGAAATTAAACCCTCGAAATTGCTATTTCTGAACAGTGAATACCGCTTCTGCGGTCTAGGGACCGCTTCTGCGGTCCCGCCTATGCGAAGCATTGGACGCTTCTGCGGCTCCCTTTAAAAATCCCAGCTTCCGCTCCTGCGGTTCCCATCTCGCAGAAGCGAATTCGCTTCTGCGGAACTCCTACCGCTTCTGCGGTTTCCTGGAGGGTGACCAAAAGTCGCTTCTGCGACGTCCAAGGCCGCTTCTGCAACTCCGCTTCTGCAGTTCCCAGGCCGCAGAAGCGAAAATACCAGAAAGAAAAATACCAGCTGCTGCAACACTTAGAAATTTTCTCCGTTAACCACCCGAAATCATCCCGAGGCCCCCGGGACCTCAACCAAAAGCACCAATACCACCTAATACCTTATTCAAACTTATACCAATCCTTAAAACACTTAAAACAACACCGGAAACCGATTTAATCAAAGATTCAAGCCTAAGAACTTCAAATTTCTTCCAAATACGATTTTGATCAAAAACCTAACCAAAACACGTCCGAATGACCTGAAATTTTGCGCACACATCCCAAATGACATGATAGAGCTACTGTAACTTTCGGAATTCCGTTCCGACCCTCGGATCAAAAACTCACTATCGGACCGGAACTTCAAAAATACAAACTTCGGCATTTCAAGCCTAAATGAGCTACGGACTTCCAAAATACATTCCGAACACGCTCCCAACCCCGAAATCACCTAACGGAGCTAACGGAACTATCGGATTTCCATTCCGAGGTCGTCTTCACACTGTTCTAACTACGGACCACTTTTTAACACTTAAGCTCTCATTTAGGGACTAAGTGTCCCAAAATACTCCGAATCCTAACACCGAACATCCCGGCAAACCAAAATAGCAGAAATGAACTTAGGGGAAGCAGTTAATGGGGGATCGGGGCGTAAATTCCAAAAACGACCGGCCGGGTCGTTACATCCTCCTGCACTTAAACATTCGTTCGTCCTCGAACGAGCATAAAGAACACACCTGAAGTAGTGAAAAGATGAGGGTAACTGCTGCACATATCCTGCTCGGTCTCCCAAGTCGCCTCCTCGGCCGGCTGACCCCGCCACTGAACCTTCACTGAAGCTATGTTCTTTGACCTCAACTTCCTGATCTGCTTGTCCAATATAGTCACTGGCTCCTCAACATAGGATAGATCCTTGTCCAACTAGACTGAACTGAAATCCAACACGTGTTACGGATCACCGTGATACCTCCGGAGCATCGAAACATGAAATACCGGATGAACTCCGGCCAAACTGGGAGGTAAGGCAAGCTCGTAAGCAACCTCCCCAACTCGCCTCAAGATCTCAAAAGGGCCAATAAATCTCGGACTCAACTTTCCTTTCTTCCCAAACCTCATAACGCCTTTCATAGGCGAGACCTGAAGCAGAACCCGCTCACCAACCATATATGAAACATCACGAACCTTCATGTCCACGTAACTCTTCTGTCTGGACTGGGCTGTACGGAGTCTATCCTAAATCGTCTTAACCTTCTCCAATGCATCATGTACTAACTTTGTGCCCAATAGCCTGGCCTCACCCGGCTCAAACCAACCCAACGGGGATCTACACCTCCTGCCATATAAAGCCTCATACGGCGCCATCTGAATGCTGGACTGATAACTATTGTTGTAAGCAAACTCCGCCAGTGGCAAGAAATGATCCCAAGACCCTCCAAACTCAATCACACACGCATGGAGCATATCCTCGAGAATCTGAATAGTGCGCTCGGATTGTCCGTCCGTCTGGGGGTGAAATGATGTGCTCAACTCCAATCTGAGTGCCTAACTCCTCTTGCACGGCTCTCCAGAATCGCGATGTAAACTGAGTACCTCTGTCCGAAATGATAGAAACTGGAATACCATGCAGACGGACGATCTCCCTAATATAAATCTCCGCCAACCGCTCCGATGAATAAGTGGTACACACAGGAATGAAATGAGCGGACTTGGTCAGCCGGTCCACAATAACCCAAATGGAATCAAACTTCTTCAAGGTCCGTGGAAGTCCCGACACGAAATCCATGGTGATGCGCTCCCACTTCCACTCCGGAATCTCTATCTGCTGGAGCAACCCACCCGGACGCTGGTGCTCATACTTCACCTGCTGGCAGTTGAGGCATCTAGAAACATAGCCAACTATATCCTTCTTCATCCGCATCCACCAGTAGTGCTGCCTCAGGTCCTGATACATCTTCGCGGCACCCGGATGGATGGAATACCGCGAACTATGGGCCTATGCTAGAATCATCTCTCGAAGACCATCAACATTGGGCACACAAATCCGGCCCTGCATCCTCAATACTCCATCATCTCCAATGGTCACATCCCTGGCATCTCCACGTTGGACCCTGTCCTGAAGGACAAGCAAATGAGGGTCATCATACTGCCGCTCCCTGATACGATCAAATAGGGAAGACCAAGAAACCACACAGGCTAGAACCCGACTGGGCTCCGAAAGGTCCAATCTCACGAACTGGCTGGCTAAGGCCTGAACATCCATCACCATAGGTCTCTCTGAGGCTGGTAAATATGCCAAACTCCCCAAACTCTCCGCCCGGCGACTCAAGGCATCGGCTACCACATTGGCCTTGCCCGGGTGATAAAGAATAGTAATATCATAATCCTTTAATAACTCTAACCATCTCCTCTAACGTATATTCAGGTCCTTCTGCTTAAGCAAGTGCTGCAAACTCCGATGTTCAGTATAGATCTCACAAGGCAACCCGTACAAATAATGGCGCCAGATCTTCAAGGCATGAACAATAGCAGCTAACTCAAGGTCGTGGACAGGGTAGTTCTTTTCATGTATCTTCAACTGTCTAGACGCGTAGGCAATCACCCTACCGTCCTGCATCAACACCGCTCCAAGTCCAACCCGTGAGGCGTCATAATAAACTGTATAAGACCCCGAACCGGTAGGCAACATCAAGATTGGGGCTGTAGTCAAAGCTGTCTTGAGCTTCTGAAAGCTCGCCTCACACTCCTCTGTCCACTGAAATGGGGCACCCTTGTGGGTTAATCTAGTCATAGGGGCAGCAATCGATGAAAATCCCTCCACGAAACGACGGTAGTAACCCGCCAAGCCAAGGAAACTGCGAATCTCTGTAGCTGAGGATGGCCTGAGTCAACTCTGCACGGCCTCTACCTTCCTCGGATCCACCCGAATACCCTCACTAGAAATCACATGGCCTAAGAATGCCACAGAACTCGGGCAAAACTCACATATTGAGAACTTTGCATATAACTTTTTCTCCCTCAAGGTCTGTAGCACGGTCCTCAGGTGCTGCTCATGATCTTCCCGACTCGGAGAATACACCAGAATATCATCAATAAAAACAATCACGAACGAGTCAAGATATGGCCTGAACACACTGTGCATAAAATGCATGAAAGTTGTGTCACACCTTCTTTTTTACACACCTACCCCGAAGGATAATGTATAAGGGAGTTTTTCCATTTAAAGTGACATTATTTGAAATGGGATTATTTATTTATGTTTAGAGTCGCCACTTGGGATAGGATTGGCTTTTGGTGTCCCAAGTCACCGGTTTAACTTGAATCCCAGATCGAGGAAAATTTTGACTTTTCATTTGGAGTCTGCGAACCAGAAATTCTGAATAAGGAATTCTGTTGACCCGAGGGAAGGTGTTAGGCACCCCCGGATCCGGATCCCGTGGTTCTAGCACGGTCGCTTAAATTATTATAATTGGCTAAAAATCTGATTTTAATACATGTTTTAACTTATGTGCTTTTTAAATTTAAACCGCTTTTATTATTTTTTTAAGGAGATTTGCAACGTCGTGAAAACATGTCTCGAACCACGTCACATAAATGCACCCATAGTCTTCGACACATTTCAACTTCGTTGGGATTTAGATTTGGGTCACATAAATGCACACCTGAGTTTAGGAAAGTAACTTTTAAAATAGCGCGCCTAAAGCGACTACGCACTTTCAAATTTGCGAGGGCCATGGAAAATTCAACTAATGGCACACCTCGATTTCTAAAGAGTTAGTATTAATTACATGAGGGCCATGGGAAGTATGGAAATTTAATCCTTGGTTGAGCTTCGGTGAAGATAGACTAAGGATAATTATAATCAGTTCCATAAATTGCTCGTGTAGGCTCATGGAGCAAATCCCAATAGACTTCAGGGCTCTGGCCTAACATTGTAGTACTGGAGTCCATTTACTCCAAGTTCCATAAAAAGCAACTAGTCATAATGTATAAGAAATATGGCAGAATCCAAATCTTAATTACAAAGACTAAACATCCACAACTTTTGCATAATCAAATGAAAGTGAATATTTAAGCATTTAATGCTCCACAAATGATTTTATGTTAGCCAAGGGTATCACTGTTTATAGCGAGGCATCTTCTAACAACTCGTCCGCAATTATTCGACTTCACAGACAGAGATAGAAACAATTCCACACGCATTCGATTGTTTAAAACTGAGTCCACAACATCAAGTTATCTAGTATACAAAGTAAACGAGTTCTCTTTAACATACGGTGCTTAAATTGCAAATCTGTCATTCACGGCAAGGAAATAAACAACATCCAGAAGTAGATCAATTTACATAATAGTTGGAATTTTATTTTAACTCAAATCTGGAAATTTGAACCCTAGATGAAATTTTTTAAACACTCTAACACATTCTAAAACACTTAATTCTCNCTTCTCTGTGTTTAGAAGAAGAAGGAATCGAAGACCCGGGGAGGGATCTGCGCCGTTGTTCTGTTCTCTGTATGTTTTGAGAAAATGAAGAAGATCGAGAGAGCAGGGACAAGGTGAAAGCTGCGCTAGCCTTGGAAAAATCTGATAATGTGTGTTTATTTAGGGATTAGGTACTATTATATAGGATAGGGATTAGGTTAGGGGTATGGGCCTATGAATTATGGGCTTGAGAATTATGAGCTAGGTAAGAAAATTTGGGTACAAGAACTAGCTCAATATCCAAACAAATCTTTTCTTCAAATTACTTTTCTTATTTTTCTTTTTCTTTAATTAAAAATCCTAAAATTAAAATCCTAGGTTATCTAAAAATGTGAAATTAAACTAATTAGCTAATTATAAAAGCTACTTAATCCTAAATTAAAGAGAAAAAATCAATAAAAGGAAAAGGTGTAAAAATGAAGCATTTTTTATGATTTTCAAATTTTTATAAAACAAGTAATTACTAGCTAATTCTAAAAATGTAAAAAAAAAAAATTCTAAATGTAATGCATGATATTTTTTTGTATTTTTTCATGATTTAAATAAAATTAAACATGCAAGAAAAAATGCAACCTGTTAATAAAATCTATAAAAATTCCTAAAATGGCAAATAATTGTAACAATATTCTATCTTCTTGGATTTTATAGGAGTATTTCATATAGGGCAAAAATCACGTGCTTACAAGCTGCAGGGGCATTGGTCAGCCCAAATGACATGACAAGGAACTCGTAATGGCCATATCGAGTCCTGAAGGCAGTCTTCGGGATGTCTGGCTCCCGAATCTTCAACTAATGGTAACCTGAGTGCAAGTCAATCTTAGAAAACACCTGTGCGCCCTGAAGCTGGTCAAACAGATCATCTATACGAGGCAAAGGATAAAGGTTCTTCATTGTAACCTTGTTCAACTGGCGGTAGTCAATACACATACGCATAGAACCATCCTTTTTCTTCACAAACCAAACAGGAGCACCCCACGGTGAAACACTAGGTCGAATAAAACCCTTACCAAGCAATTCCTGCAACTGATCCTTCAACTCCTTCAACTCAAGAGGAGCCATACGATACGGAGGAATGGAAATGGGCTGAGTGCCCGGCAACAGATCAATGCCAAAATCAATGTCTCTATCAGGCGGCATGCCCGGAAGATCAGCTGGAAATACATCGGGATAATCCCGTACCACTGGAACAGAATCAACAGAAGGGGTATCAACACTAACATCCCTCACATAAGCCAAATACGCGGCACACCCCTTCTCAACCATGCGCTGAGCTTTAAGAAAAGAGAAAACTCTACTGGGAGTGTGATCTAAAGTACCACTCCACTCAACACGCGGAATACCTGGCATAGCCAGTGTCACGGTCTTGGCGTGACAATCAAGAATAGCATAATGGGGCGACAACCGGTCCATACCCAAAATAATATCAAAATCAACCTTACTGAGTAACAATAAATCTGCTCTGGTCTCAAAACCACGAATAGTAACCAAACATGACCAATAAACGCGGTCCACAATAAAAGAATCCCCCACAGGAGTAGAAACATAAATAGGAAGACTCAAGGAAATCCCGAGGTACACTCAAATACGGAGCAAAATAAGAAGACACATGAAAATAGGTGGAGCCTAAATCGAATAGAACCGGTACACCTCTATAACAAACCATGACAATACCTGCGATGATAGAATCGGAGGCAACAGCCTCGGTACGGGCAGGTGGGGTAGCAACTGGGGCTGTAACCATAGCCTGAGAACTCTGCGGGGCGCGCTGTGGCTGAGAAGTCTGTGGAGGTGCACTCTTCCCGAGTCTGGGGCAATACCTCACCACATGGCACATGTCACCACACTCAAAGCAACCTCGCGGCCGACGTGGCGGTGGAAACTGTGCTGTACGGGTACTCCAAGAACCCTGAACACCTAAAACTCTGTGTGAAATCTGGGATGCAGACTGAGCTGGCTGACCTACAAAACCTCTATCGTGTCGTACTCTTCCCCCAAAATAAGGACCAGCGGGCCTCCCCAATCTACGAGGCCTACTCACTCCTCTATACTCTCCCTCCTGACCACGTCTGTCCTCTCTCTCCTGGACCCACCTGTCTCCTACTTAGCGAGAGGTCCTCATCACTCGCTGAACTAGGACCACAGGCTGTGTCGCCATGACGCCTGGAACCTGACCAATGGTAACCTGCTGCTCTGGAGTGGGGGCGGCGGGAGTCTGGGTCCCTCCCCCGATCTGTGAAGTAGTCGGTACAACCTGAATCAATCCCGCCTGAATCAACGTACCAAACATGCTCAGGAACTGCGCCAAAGTCTCCTGAAGAGCTGGAGTAGTAGCAGCCGTAGGCGTGTCAGGTGACTGAACTCCGGCTGGATCTGTTGATGGTACCTCGGCGGTAGCTCGCGCAGGTGCTCTCGCTGCACCACGGGCGCGTCCTAGGCCTCGGCCCCGGCCCCGGCCTCTGACGGCTGCAGTAGGGGGCGCGGGTGCCTGATCATCTCGAGTAGCACGTGTCCTCACCATCTGTGAGAGAATAGAAGGCAGAAGTTTAGGATTGTGATGTCAAAAATTTCGCACGACAGGGAATCAAATGAAGTGGAATTTTCCTAACGGTTACATAGCCTCTCGTAGATAAGTACAGACGTCTCCGTACCGATCAGCGAGACTCTAATAAACCGGCCTGTGTTCCGTGACCCCTATGAACCTAGAGCTCTGATACCAACTTGTCACGACCCTAGTTCACTGACTGTGAACATGTCATGACGGCACCTAGTCCCCACGACCAGTTAAGCCTAATATTGCGGAAATATAATAATTGCGGAAAAATAGAGGAAACCAAATTAAATACTAAAAGAAACTGTACTGAATGCCGCTCGGCATGTACAACTCAATATCACAAGTTCCAAAGTAATTCCCAAAACCCGGAAACTCACGCGCAACACAGGCTACAGAAGCGAAAAGTAAAGGCTCCAAACTCCAGAATATCTAACAACCGGAAGAAGAAAAACTAAGTATTAGAGATAGAGTAAGAGGGAGACTCATCGGTCTGCAGACGCAGCAGATCTACCTCGAAGTCTCCGTAGTCCTCCTGCCTCACTGATAGTGCGCCTGGGTAGAGTTACCTGGATGATCTGCACATGAAAAATATGCGCAGGAAGGGCATGAGTACACCACAACGGTACTCAGTAAGTGCCAAGCCTAACCTCGATTAGGTAGTGACGAGGAAGGTCAGGGCCCTACTGAGGTTAAACAATATAATATGAATTAACAGTATGAAAATAGGCAGCAATAATGAGTACAGCAATGGAATAAGACAGGCTAAACAAAGCAATAACAATTACACAAGGAACGGAGTAAACACGAAATATGTACAGCTCAATACCAATGGTAACAATGAGGATCTCCCAGGATACCGTCCTGTAGTCCTTTTCTCAACTGTCCAGTGGATCTCCCGGGATACCGCCCCGTAGTCCATCATATGTATATATCCGAAGGATCTCCCGGGATACCGTCCCGTAGTCCAACTATCAATGTGCAGGGGGGATCTATCGGGAATCTAACCTGCAGTCCCAAAGTAAATATGCAGGGGGATCTATCGGGAATCGAACCCGCAGTCCCAAAGTAAACAAACAAGGGGGGAGCTACCGGAATCCCACATCCGCAGTCCCAATATAAATACGCAGCCACAACAAGAAGATATCCAAAACTAGAGCACAAGAAAATACAAGGCAACAAGTAGTTCTAGCCTAACATGCTTCACGTAGTACAACCAAGGCAACTTAAGCAAATAGGCAATTTAGGTCAGCTAAGAATGCTTTTCTAAACTAACACAGGCTATAATTGCAAGTAGAATAAAGCAGGTAAGAAAGAAACTCAGTCTAAATATTTAAACCAAAACCAGGTTTTTCAACAATTAGCTCAAGTACGCGCTCGTCACCTCACGCACAAGGCATTCAGTTACCAGTATCATATCCTAAGGAGAAAGGTCCCCCACACAAGGTTAGACAAGCCACTTACCTCGAACCGGCTCCAAAATCAACTCGAAATCACATTTTTGCCACGAGTATCCGACTCCAAATGGCCCAAATCTATTCAATCCAATTACACATTGTAAATAACATCGCAAGCAACTGATTCTACTAATTAATTTAAAGCTAGGGCGCGAAAATAGGTAAAATAACCAAAATGCCCCTCAAGCCAACGTCTCGGAATCGAATAATTTTCACATTTTTAGGACCCTCGTACTCTCACGAGTCTAACCATATAAAAATCTCCCAAATTGGAGGTCAAATGCCCACTCAAAATTCAATAGTCTAGCCAATGAAGTTTTACCCCAAATTATCAAATTTTTTGGTCCAAAATTCGAATTCCCATGATGTATTTAACTATATAATGATGAAATATAACAAAAAGGGATCAAAGGAACGTTACCCAATGATTTTCTCTTCAAAACCCACTCAAAATCGCCTTCTCCCGAGCTCTCAATCGACTTTTCAAACTTTTGAAATTAAACCCTCGAAATTGCTATTTCTGAACAGTGAATACCACTTCTGCGGTCTAGGGACCGCTTCTGCGGTCCCGCCTATGCGAAGCACTGGACGCTTCTGCGGCTCCCTTTAAAAATCCCAGCTTCCGCTCCTGCGGTTCCCATCTCGCAGAAGCGAATCCGCTTCTGCGGAACTCCTATCGCTTCTGCGGTTTCCTGGAGGGTGACCAAAAGTCGCTTCTGCGACGTCCAAGGCCGCTTCTGCGGTTCCCAGGCCGCAGAAGCGAAAATACCAGAAAGAAAAATACCAGCTGCTGCAACACTTAGAAATTTTCTCCGTTAACCACCCGAAATCATCCCGAGGCCCCCGGGACCTCAACCAAAAGCACCAATACCACATAATAACTTATTCAAACTTATACCAATCCTTAAAACACCTAAAACAACACCGGAAACCGATTTAATCAAAGATTCAAGCCTAAGAACTTCAAATTTCTTCCAAATACGATTTCGATCAAAAACCTAACCAAAACACGTCCGAATGACCTGAAATTTTGCACCCACATCCCAAATGACATGATGGAGCTATTGTAACTTTCGGAATTCCATTCTGACCCTCGGATCAAAAACTCACTATCGGATCGGAACTTCAAAAATACAAACTTCGGCATTTCAAGCCTAAATGAGCTACGGACTTCCAAAATACATTCCGAATGCGCTCCCAACCCCGAAATCACCTAACGGAGCTAACGGAACCATCGAATTTCCATTCCGAGGTCGTCTTCATACTGTTCCGACTACGGACCACTTTTCAACACTTAAGCTCTCATTTAGGGACTAAGTGTCCCAAAATACTCCGAATCCTAACACCGAACGTCCCGGCAAACCAAAATAGCAGAAATGAACTTAGGGGAAGCAGTTAATGGGGGATCGGGGCGTAAATTCCAAAAACGACCGACCGGGTCGTTACAGGTGTCCAGTTCAAGAACCTGGTTCTTCAACTCAGTATTTTTACTATCACTTTCACTAGCCCTGAGTTCCAGATTTTGCACTTAGCTTTCAGGATAACACATTCCCTAGACAGTTGTTCCTTCTCATTGTTTATGACCTCAGACTCATCAATGAAATCTAGCAGTAACTCAGATAGCTCTTCTTTAAACAAAAATTTAATCTTGTCTTTGAGATGAATCACACTTACCTCTTGTTCATCATCTGATTCTCCAATGGCCATAAGTGCTTGTTCATCTCCAGCTTCATCTTCTGAATCCTCATCTGAGCTTTCTGCCCAAGCAGCAACCATAGCCTTTGTTGATCCTTTGTTCTTCTTGGGATGAACTTGTTCCTTCTTCCTGTTTCTTCGTTCAGCCCTTTCTTTCTTCCATTCAATTTCCCACTGAGGACAGTTCTTGATCATGTGGTCAGTCTTACCATATTTGTAGCAGCCCTCGTTGGTCTGTTTTTCAGGGGTCCTTGGTTTGTTGAAGGTTGCACCTCTCGAAGAACCCTTTCCTCTCATTTAGTACTTCTTGAAATCCCTGGTGATCATAGCCATTTCATCATCCTCTAGGTCTGCACCTTCAGCTAGTCTGAGGGCCAGGCTTCTTTCCTTCTTGGGTGCATCCATCTTCATGGTTTGCCTTCTAAGTTCATAGGCAGTGAGATTTCCAATCAGTTCATCCAACTCGAGAGTGGCAATGTTCTTTGATTCCTGAATAGCAGTGGATTGTCCTTCCCAATTTCCAGGCGGTGCACTCATCTTGATCTGTTCCTAAGTTGTTAACCTCTTCAAGGATAACCCGCTCTGATACCAATTGATATTTTATACTTCAATACCACACAAGGGGGGGGGGTGATTTGTGTGGTACCCAATTTTTTGCTTAACTTGATTATAGAAGGACCTGGTTCTTCTACGTGTTCCAACTACAACTGTTGCGGAATAATAAGTACATAAATTAAAGAACACAAAGATTTTACGTGGAAAATACCTGGCTCAAAAGGTGAAAAAACCACGACCTACTTTCCAGTAGGATATTCCCAAACTCTCCACTAAAATCACTGAGCCAAAAACTGCATTTACAAAAACTCTTTTGTAAACCTAGGATTAACTTTGATCCCGTTGCGACAACTTCAAGTTAACTCTAACTTGAAAACTCTGAGTATCTATACAATTGCTTCTAGATAAGCTGAAAGGTACAATATGAAAATTACCTACTACAATAGAACTAGAATAAAAGACAGACACTTGGAACTGGTTCTTCTATCTCGTTCAAGTAGCTTCAGGTTTGCACGCTTGAATCACACACGAATTGCTTGCATAATTGCCTTGCTATTTTGCTCTCAATTCACGTTTAACTTCTGCTTATGTGCATTACCTGTAAAAGAGAACAACACTGATATTTATGAAGTTAGTAAATAGAGATTGACTAGAATACTGATGTTACTCTTCCTTGGTGGAAGAGTTCTTGTTGATCTCAACCTCTAACTCTATCAATCTCTTAAGCCGTGTTCTCTTTGAGTAAGGAGTATTTCTCCTTATATAATATGCAACCTTTTCGATCAGGATCAGAAGATATCACTTCTAGTAAATTAGATTTATCTCCTTCACGTGCATCTCACATGTTTGAGTTGACAATAACTGTGCCTCACAAGGATGGACCTGGTCCATGTCTGAGTTCCTTTGTCAGTCTTCAAAACTTTACCTGCACTTGGGCCAACACCCACTGTGGGCCCAAACTGTTTACCCTAAAATCCGAGTAATAATTAAACTTATTTTTTGGTCTTAAAGATACGTGATTTAGTCTAATACTAACTAATAACCAAGAAACCAAACGTATAATTAAAGGAGTAAGTCGAATCAAACAAGTGCTTAAGCAAGTCTTGACCTCGAGTTATGATGACCTCGGGGTAGGTCAATAAGAACACTAAAGTAAGGACAATAAAGTTAAGAGACAATTCTGATGAGTAATGAGCAAGAAAGTAAGAGTGTATATTCTTTTGCCAATGATTGATGATGCGTTACAAATGATTGGAGTCCCTTTTATATAGTAGGAGAATCCTAAATAAGGTACAATTCTAATTGTAGCAGAGAATCTTATTATAGAGTTGTCTAACCGCCCAGTACAAATCCGTTCTGAAATTTACGTCGTGTCTTGGGGCCACCGCGGGAATCTCACTCTTTCTGTTATATAACCATAACGGTATTATCTGGAGGTTGGTCATACTTGGCATCGGTGTTCATCGAGCACTTCGATCTTCGAAGCTTGCACTCTGTTATCCGGCTCGCGCCTGGTCTATGTCGATCTTGCCTTAGAAATGACCCTCGAGCCCACGAAATCGGGCATACCTAATTTTGACCGTATATAATATGTTTAAATTTTGTATACTGAAAGTGTTTAGTTATAAGCAATCAGGTTAAGTTACAATAAGTGCTCTTTCTCTTCCATATTAACAGTCACTTTACCCAAAAAAATTATTCGAAAATAATTACACTTTAGTATATCAGGATTAATTTTTTAATTATTTTCAGTATACCTTTACATTGAAGAAGTAGTCCTTTTAATGCGGCTAATTCTAAAAAAGCATTTATTATATAGGAGACAATTAAAATCGGACCAAAGGAGTAATTTCTTATAACAAACTTAATGAAAAAATAAAATATATAAATTAGGGGGCACAACTGAATACAAAAGCATATCTCGAAGACTAACTTAAAAACTCATTATTTATGCCACACTATTGCTTTCTTTCTTTATTTAATTTTAAAAGCAAAATTACCTTTAACTAAACACTATAATTACTTTAACTAACTTAGTAAACAACCTGAATAAAGCAACTGTCTGCTTTTTGCTTAGTGCCAATTAAGTTTTCTTTTGCAGTTAAATATATGGATTTAGCTTAGGATTTTCGTAAACCATTTATGCTTACCGACATTCCTGAATAAATATATAGAATAAATTAGCAACATTAGCCTTTTTATTTTTTTTTATATTATTTATAAAGAACTTTGTAGCCCCAAATCTTCTATTAATATTTTACTTTTATGAATACCTTTAATAATCCCACCAGTTTTGAAAATATTCATCTTTTAGTTTCTCATTCAGTGTTTGGTATTTTTATTTTGGGATTACGACTAATTCGAATTCCCGTCAAAGCTCATAAAGAGGAAAACATTTTTTATTAAGTTTTTTTATTATTTCCGGAGCTCGAACCCCCAAACAATTCATTAAAAATAAAGAGATCCTATCTATTCCACGCTAACCTTTGATTGTGGCTTTTTAAAAAATGTTCTTAATGCAATAGACACATGCAGGTGATATTTGAAATGAATTTGGAGTGTGCTCATTTTCATTATTAAATGCTTTTGACTTTGAGTTTTTATGGAATATTACTGATACCAGTACTACTTTTTCTTTTTTTGTATTTTTTTTTTCTACAAGAAAAATGACATTTTATACTTGTGCATTTGTTGTTTAAGCTCTTGAATCCTTCAAAGTTTTAAACAGAAATAGATTCAGGATTTAAATTTGATGAATTTAATTTTTAATACCTTTAACACTTAAAAGATATTGTACTTTATTGGAATTCTAGTAATTTTTTACATGCAAAAACTTACATATCCCATATCTGAAATACTGAATTCAATTAAACTCATTAAATATAAAGCGTGTGTACCTTTGAGTTTATATGGTATTTTGATATTTTAATTGCGTAGTAAGTTAATTAAACTCTTTAATTTTATATAAGATGTCACTTTCAAGTCTTAATTATCAACGGTTAAATCTTGGTGATGGAGATCTTATTTTTTATTAGTATTATTTATTTATTCAACTAGTAAAGTGATGCTCCTAATTGATGGGACTTCTAGGAGATTCTACATATCATGGGCCATCGTTGTCTTGTATCGTCGATATTTTCGATTAAATCTTCTTATTGTTAATCTCTTTTGTTATGTAAATAAGCAAACATGGCCAACAAAAATAATAAGTTTTTTCTTGGCATGTGAAAAGTTGTCTATGGAAATTGATATGGAAAATGAGGCATGGGGTCATATCTTCTTCTTGTTGGTATTATAATAACCTAATTTGGCATCATATGTTTGTTTGTTAGGGGAAATCTTTTACATTAACCTCATTAAACCAATTCTTAATTAAGAAGGTGGTGGCTTTGGTCCAAAGATAATTAAAGTGATTATTTACGCGTTAGAGTAAATTAATTATTAATTAATTAAATCTAATGGAATGACAATGTGGAGATGATTAATCATCTTTTATATAGAAAGACTGGACAATGTCATCATAATATGAAGATTTTATATGGAGTAAGTCACCTAGTCATGTGCTTTAATTTGTGGGCATGCTATTTTGTGAATTAATTAGTAATTTATTTTTAACCTAAATGGAAAAAATTAAAAAAATAAAAACTATATATGGAGGTCCACAAATATACCTTTATTACATTATTCCACTAGATAATTAACCAATTTACTTTAGTACATTATGGTTTGACATCACATAGATTAGGATAAGATCTTGCTTATAGCCTATAGATGTTAACTATGATGACTAACAGCTAATTAATAAGAACAAAACGAGATTTGATCCTCAAATTAAAGCTAAAGCATTAACAAGATCTCCAAGTAAATGGTATGCATGTGGCCATTTGTATTTAACTTTGGAGCCAAATATATTGGAATATTGAAATAAAAGAAATTGGGATATATCGTAGGATAGACTATCTTCATATATATACTCAAAATTAAACCGGATTTATATTTTTATTATTATATCATCTCAAAAAGATATTGTTATTGTTATTATCACTACGACTATTATTGTTGTTACAAATATGGCCGATCATACAGCGATACGATAGAATAAATTTATAATCTTATTCATAGCATAGGAATTTAGAGATGAACTCTAAGATTGGGGAATATTTCAGGTCAGGGAAGGATAATGACTCATTCTATTTAGTTTGGCGTGCAAAGGCGGATGTAGAGTGTTGACGAGGGGTTCAATTGAACCCATAACTTTCTATGCGAAGTAAAAATTTATATGTTAAAATTCGTTAAAATTATAAAAATAGTAATTATGAACCCATAACTTTAAAAATATAATGAGTCTCATGCTAAAACCTTAAAAATTGAACCCATAAAGTATTAATCCTGGTGTCACGACCCGGATTTCCCACCGTCGGGAGTCGTGATGGCGCCTACTATTAGGAGCTAGGCAAGCCAATTAATTATTAACCTTTTAGGCAAACATCGACAATATTAAGGCAATGAGACATTTAATATAAAAGTGGAAGTTTTAAATATAAATAAACTGAAAACAAGTGCGGAAATTCAATTACAACCTCTACCCAAGACTGGAGTCACTAACTCACGAACATCTATAGAATGCTAAACACAACGTCTGAATAAAACACAATACTGTTTGTTCCGGTACAAGGATAACAAACGAATGGCAAAGATAGAAGAGACTCCGGGCCATGCGGACGTCAGCAAGGCTACCTCGAAATCTCTGGACTGAATTCAGCTCCCAATCAACTACTGTTGTCCAAAAGCTGCTCCGGCATCGTGATCTGTGCAAAAAGATGCATAGAGTGTAGCATCAGCACAACCGACCCCATGTGCTGGTAAGTGCCTAGCCTAACCTCGGCGAAGTAGTGACGAGGCTAGACCAGACTACCAGATAAACCTGTGCAGATATATATACAAGTACAACAACATAATAGCGGAAAGTAAACAATTAAAACTGGGAGGGGAACATGCTTATGGGGTAGAAGATAAAAACGATTATCAGGAATAATAGAAGAAACTACATCTGATTTCTTCTAACACAGAATAAGGGAAAACAAACCACTTTCACTTATTCAATGTTCTCTCGTTGCAGGCGTGCAACACGATCCCATTTCCTCATGTCACGTGGTAGGCGTACCACTCGATCCCATTTCATAATATCACGTGGTAGGCGTACCACTCGCTCCCATTTCATAACATCACGTGGTAGGCGTACCACTCGATCCCATTTCACAACATCATATACATAGAATCAAGCCTCAAATCACATGATTTCTTCCAACTTTTCATAAAACACAAAATTTCCATTTTTAAGTCCGAAACACGTCAAATGACGTCCGTTTTCAACCAAATTTTACAGAAAGCGCTTAAATCACATATAAGACTTGTATCGGGCATTGGAACAAAAATACGAGCCCGATATCATAGTCTTCTGACCAAATTTCCTTTCCATTTTCCTTAATTAATTTTAGAAAATAATTTCACACAAAAATTCATTTCTCGGGCTTGGGACCTCGGAATTCGATTCCGGGCATACGCTCAAGTCCCATATTTTCCTACGGACCCTCCGGGACCGTCAAATTACGGGTCCGGGTCCGTTTACCCAAAATGTTGACCAAAGTCAACTTTAATCATATTAAGATCAAAATTCATCAATTTTTACACAGAATTCATATTTAAGTTTTCCGGCTACGCGCCCGGACTGCGCACGGAAATTGAGACGACTAAAAGTGAAGTTTTCAAGGCCTCGGAAGCGCGGAAAGGAGAGAAAACAGGTGATGACTCTTTGGGTCGTCACATTCTCCACCTCTAAAACAACCGTTCGTCCTCGAACGGAGAAAAGAAAGAAGTACCTGAGTTGGGAAATAGATGAGGATAACGGCTCCGGATATCAGACTCGGACTCCCAGGTCGATGCCTCAGAAGGCTGACCTCTCCACTGAACACGCACTGAAGGAAAACTCTTCGACCTCAACTATCGAACCTGCCGGTCTAGAATAGCTACTGGCTCCTCCTCATAACCTTGTCCAACTGGACAGTGTTGAAATCTAACACGTGAACTGGATCGCCGTGATACCTCCGAAGCATGGACACATGAAACACTGGATGCACGGCTGACAAGCTAGGCGGCAAGGCAAGTCTATAAGCCACCTCTCCCACTCGATCAAGGATCTCAAAGGGACCAATGAACTTAGGGCTAAGCTTGCCCTTCTTCCCAAATCTCATCACGAACAAGTCCAAATAAGGCCTGAACACTCGGTTCATCAACTCCATAAATGCTGATGGGGCATTGGTCAACCCAAACGACATGACCAGGAACTCATAATGCCCATACCGAGTGCGAAATGCTGTCTTAGGGACATCAGATGCCCTAATCCTCAGCTGATGGTAGCCAAATCTCAAGTCTATCTTTGAAAACACCTTCGCACCCTGAAGCTGGTCGAACAAATCGTCAATCCAAGGCAGTGGATACTTGTTCTTAATCGTTACCTTGTTCAACTGCCGGTAATCAATGCACATCCTCATCGAACCATCCTTTTTCTTCACAAATAACACTGGCGCACCCCAAGGAGAAACACTGGGTCTAATGAAACCCTTCTCCAGCAAATCCTGCAACTGATCCTTTAACTCCTTCAACTCTGGAGGGGCCATGCGATACGGCAGGATAGAAATGGGCTGAGTGCCCGGAGCCAGATCAATACAAAAATCAATATCCCTGTCGGGCGGCATACCCGGCAGGTCTGAAGGGAAAACCTCGAGGAACTCCCTAACAATAGGAACAGAATCAATAGAAGGGACCTCTGCGCTGGAATCACGAACATACGCCAGATAAGCTAAACACCCCTTCTCGACCATGCGTCGAGCCTTCACATATGAAATAACTCTGCGGGTGGTATGCCCTAGGGTCCCTCTCCACTCCAAACAGGGCAAATCTGGCAAAGCCAAGGTCACGGTCTTTGCGTGACAATCTAAGATAGCATGATACGGGGACAACCAATCCATCCCTAATATAACGTCAAAATCCACCATGCCTAAGAGCAATAAATCAACACGGGTCTCAAGACCCTCAAACACTACCACACAGGAACGATGAACTCGGTCGACCACCATAGAATCACCCACCGGTGTAGATACATAAACAGGAATACCCAAAGCATCACTAGGAATAACCAGGTAGGGTGCAAAATAGGACGACACATACGAATACGTAGACCCAAGGTCAAATAGCACTGAGGCATCTCTATCACAAATCAGAATAGTACCTGTAATGTCTGCACCTGAAGACTCAGCCTATGGCCTGGCTGCTGGCTGGCCTCTATCTCTATCACAAATCAGAATATTATCGATGTTTGCCTAAAAGGTTAATAATTAACCTTTTAGGCAAACATCGACAATATTAAGGCAATGAGACATTTAATATAAAAGCGGAAGTTTTAAATATAAATAAACTGAAAACAAGTGCGGAAATTCAATTACAACCTCTACCCAAGACTGGAGTCACTAACTCACGAACATCTATAGAATGCTAAACACAACGTCTGAATAAAACACAATACTGTTTGTTCCGGTACAAGGATAACAAAAGAATGACAAAGATAGAAGAGACTCCGGGCCATGCGGACGTCAGCAAGGCTACCTCGAAATCTCTGGACTGAATTCAGCTCCCAATCAACTACTGCTGTCCAAAAGCTGCTCCGGCTTCGTGATCTGTGCAAAAAGATGCACAGAGTGTAGCATCAGCACAACCGACCCCATGTGCTGGTAAGTGCCTAGCCTAACCTCGGCGAAGTAGTGACGAGGCTAGACCAGACTACCAGATAAACCTGTGCAGATATATATACAAGTACAACAACATAATAGCGGAAAGTAAACAATTAAAACTGGGAGGGGAACATGCTTATGGGGTAGAAGATAAAACAGATTATCAGGAATAATAGAAGAAACTACATCTGATTTCTTCTAACACAGAATAAGGGAAAACAAACCACTTTCACTTGTTCAATGTTCTCTCGTTGCAGGCGTGCAACACGATCCCATTTCCTCATGTCACGTGGTAGCCGTACCACTCGATCCCATTTCATAATATCACGTGGTAGGCGTACCACTCTCTCCCATTTCATAACATCACGTGGTAGGCGTACCACTCGATCCCATTTCATAACATCACGTGGTAGGCGTACCACTCGATCCCATTTCACAACATCATATACATGGAATCAAGCCTCAAATCACATGATTTCTTCCAATTTTTCATAAAACACAAATTTTCCATTTTTAAGTCAGAAACACGTCAAATGACGTCCGTTTTCAACCAAATTTTACAGAAAGCGCTTAAATCACATATAAGACTTGTATCGGGCATCGGAACAAAAATACGAGCCCGGTATCATAGTCTTCTGACCAAATTTCCTTTCCATTTTCCTTAATTAATTTCAGAAAATAATTTCACACAAAAATTTATTTCTCGGGCTTGGGACCTCGGAATTCGATTCCGGGCATACGCCAAAGTCCCATATTTTCCTACGGACCCTCCGGGACCGTCAAATCACGGGTCCGGGTCCGTTTACCCAAAATGTTGACCAAAGTCAACTTTAATCATATTAAGATCAAAATTTATCAATTTTTACACAGAATTCATATTTAAGTTTTCCGGCTACGCGCCCGGACTGCGCACGCAAATCGAGGCGACTAAAAGTGAGGTTTTCAAGGCCTCGGAAGCGTGAAAATGAGAGAAAACAGGTGATGATCCTTTGGGTCGTCACACCTGGATCCGCCTCTATTGACATGAGAGATTGAATTGCGTGCTAATCTAATGCAACGGATTTCTTTTGACTCAAACAAATACAAATCAAGAGGGTGATATTAGGCAAAATGTACAACTAAAAGGACCTTTAAGCAATATTTAATAACTTTCGGAATTCACCTTTAGAATTTAAAAAAAAAGGGTCAAAAGTTAGAAATTGAAAAGTTCATAGATTATAATTAAAATACTTTTATGGCTCGGCAATTTCTTCCTTGAGATTTCATGTCAAGTTATATATGAATGGTGGATATGATTTTGTTTGGAGAGTGACATCATTGACGGCAAGTGTCTTTTTTTCTTTTTTATTTATTTTATTTTTTATTTGCAAAAAGGTGTTGATTTTACAGAAGCTTGAAAGCAATGATTATGTCATTACGGATTTGAATTATGATTATAAAAAGAGATTAAGACTTTGACACACAATTCCACCAAATTAAACTAATTTTTCTTTTAGGAGATTCAATACAATAAGTAATGATGTCTTCTATTGGAATTCTTTGCCCTAAAGCGTGTTTTACTACAGTTAAATAAAGATGGGATTCAATATTTAGTAGTTGTAAATATTGAGTGAAATGGTAAATATTTATCTGAATCCGGTGTTTATGTCATAATTAACTAATATATATACACACCTTATTAAACTACTAAACCGTAATAAATTAGTTTAATTTGACGTAAACATCAAGTACAATATTTTGCCGAGGTCAAACACCTACAATTGAACACTACTAACTAGTATATTACCACATTTTAACAATGATTTTTATCTCATGTATACTGATAGTTTGATTAAGAGATTTTAAGTTCGAGCTCTGATATGAAAAAAGTTCTAATAGGAAGTGTTTTTCCCTTTGTGGACCTTACGCAAGACGTATCTAAATTAGTCCAGGCCTCGATGTGAGTATTGAAAACCAAAAAGGAAACAAAAAAAAAAAGTTCTTCGGTCATTGTCTAGTAGAGAAGAAGAAAAACTATGTTCAATTTCAAGAAAAGAAATCATCGAAGGGTGTGATGGGATGGTTAAAAGTTCTCTACTCTTATAGATTTCAAGTTCGAGTTCTAGAATTGAATGATCCCTTGATATAGAGAGCTTTACCCATCTAAGTGGCCGACGTATGATACAATCTGAATTAATCGAGTCAACGGATCTCAAGTACAAAAATACCTTGAAAAAATTTGCAAAGAGAAGCTATGTTGATCATTGAACTCGTACGGAAAGCAAATGAAAGGACCAAAGGGCATAATAACCCTATTTCTGGTGGTGGTTGCTATGGCTATTTTTGCTGTCTAAATCCACCGAAAGGTTATAAGTCTCTATTTGTAGCCTAAAGTTTGAGTTCAATAATTTTAACTAAAAAAATAAAAATAAAAAATTGACTTCATCTAGAATCTCTACTCTTCCATCAGTTCAAAATGATTATTCAGATAATTTGATATTTGAGATTATTGACTCGATTAATTTAAATTTACGACTGATAGACCACTTAACGGCTTGTTTGGATGGTTGTTACGTATCGTTTCATAATGTATCGTATCGTATTGTATTGTATTGTACTGTATCGTTTGATGAATACAATGTTTGGATGGATTGTGTCGTTTTGGCGTCGTTTTATGGTATCACGCACCTGTAATATGATGAATAAACTTGCAATATTATAAAGAAAAATTATGATACCGATATAAAAAGGTAGGGTAAATGATAAAATAAAATTATTTAATAATAATGAAGGGTGAGATTGAGAGAAAAACACAAGGAAACGACGCGACCACACCAAATCGGTCGTTACATAAAGTGGCACATTTCATCGTTACGTAACGACGGATTTAACGATACGATACAATAAAATTTAAGTAAAAATCAAAACAAACATTGTATTTAAAGTAACAATAAGATACGATACGATAGCTAACAACCATCCAAACAAGCGGTTAAACGAATCCGCCATTTTGTGTTGGTTTAATCCACAAAAAGGTGATTATCAACACATAACTACCCCTCATCAGTCTTTCTCTCTTGCCCTCGTGTGATCTATACGTCACGAATTCGAGCTGTGGAAGCAGTCATTAATGCTTGTGTTGGGATAGGCTGTCTATAGGGAGAATTTCAAAAATAGCCAGATTTACAAGTGGCCATTCAAAAATAGCCACAGTTTCAAAAGTAATCGAAATTTAGCCACTTTTCAAATCTGAACGAAAACACTGTTCAAAATCCGGAAAATACTCCAGCATAATATATTGGAATTTCAGTATAATATACTGGACTTCCAGCATAATATACTGGAGTTCTAGTATAATATGTCAGTCCAGCATAATATGCTGGAAGTTCATACACAAGTGCTCCAATCTCCAGTATATTATGCTGGAACTTTCCGCGTGTTGGAGTTCCAGCATAATATGCTGGAAGTTCATACACATGTGCATAGATCTCTAGTATATTATGCTGGAACTTTTCATGTTGCAGCAAAATAGTGGCTATTTTTCAATGACTTTGCAAACGCTGGCTATTTTTGAATGACCTGTCCGAAAACTGGCTAGCCCATGCTATTTTTACCTGTCTATATTACCCTTGGGTGCAGCCCTTTCCTGGACCCTATGTGAACCGGGCTGTCCTTTTAACTTACATATATTGATGGAAAAATGACACTATATAGCTGCTCTCAAAATAATAGCCAAAAACTGTATATTTTTTGTATATATATACATTCTGTATGTTATATACAAATTTTATACACTTTTTCTACTACTGAATGTAAATAGTTTTTGGGGCGGGCTAGAAGTAATAATACCCCTATATTGATGGAGTACAAATTTTATATTATTAATGTATTTTAACTCATGGTAATGGGCCAACATGTTATATTTTTTAGGTTACTGGTCTCAGTTTTCATTATGATCATATGTAATTATGTTTTAAAACATGTAAAAAATTATTCTACTTTGTCTATATATAGAAGTCAAGGTTTATTATATCTAGACAATGGAAATTAAAAGTGTGCCGTGAAAGAATGAACTTTAAGAGTTTGATTTGACCTAAGTATATTTAGGTTATTCCTTTGTTAACTTCTGTCTTTACTTTTTAATATTTTGAAGATCTAAGAAGAAGATCGTGTTTGAAATAAGACGCTAGGATTGATGTGATGCATTTGAGATTGATTGTTACCCAAAAAAATAAAAATAAAAATTATTTGGAGGAATAATAAATGGACTAGATTAAAAATAGAAAATTTGTTTTATTTGCCGAATCTTAACTTTTCTTCTCTTTAATTGGGAGAAGAAGAAGAAGCTTAACATGTCCCCATATTTAGTGGGCGTTTGGACATAACAATTGTGAAATTTCGAAAAAAAGGTGGAAAAAATTTAGGTGAAAATGGTATTTGAAATTTAGAGTTGTGTTTGGACATGAATACAATTTGGAACTATTTTTGAATTTTTGTGAGTGATTTAAAATAAAAATTTTGAAAAATAACTTTTTGGAATTTTCAAATTGTGAAAAATTCCAAATTCAACTTCAAGTGAAATTTAAAGTTTCATGGCCAAACACTGATTTCAAAAAAAAAAAAAGTGAATTTTCTTATAGCCAAACGGGCCCTTAGAGCCTAGTTAACACTTCAAATATTTTCACGAACGTTAAAACTAATTATTTAAAAAAAATATTCTAAAAATTTAATCTTTATTATAAAACAATAAAAGAAGAAGAGTAGTATTGCAGAGAAAAGTGGGGAGAGAGAATTCTTATTGATATTTAGGATGAATTACAATGGAATAGAACCCTCCATTTATAGGGAGAGGGTGACTTAGCCACCAAGTAATAAACCCTAGAATCTCTCTAAATATAGACATTCACCATAAATAAAATTATATTTATAACACTCCCCCTTGAATGTCTATTCAACAGATAATGTGCCTCGTTAAAACCTTAACTAAAATAAAACCCAGTGGGAAAAAATTCTAGAGAAGGAGAAAAGAGTACACATATCTAATAATACGCCTTTTGGTTGCCTCGTTAAAAACCTTGCAAGGAAAACCCGGTGGGACAAAACCTTGTAAGGAAAAAAGAGTACAACGCGTATTAACTCCCCCTCATGAGAGCATCACTTCACATCCTTAAGCATTTGCATTCCAATCTTGTGCACCATCTTCAAAAGATCTTTGGTAGATATTTGATAAACAAATCAGCCATATTAACTTGAAAGAATATATTGCACCTTGAAATCATCATTCTTGATAGAGATGAATTGTCTTCATATGATCTTGTTGGAATCATCATTTCAATATCTTCACATAGAGGTGAAAACTCTTGCTATCATATTATCATGCATATAGTTATAGCAAGATACATTTGTGCACAAATTGCATTGAGGATGTAGTACTTCATCACCATGAATTTTATATGCTTTAGGTAATTTAAATCCTTCAGGGATTGTTAAGTCATATAAGCCATATAATAGACTTTAGATGCATATCAAGTTTTCATGTCATGCAAGACATATAAGATATCGAAAACTGATTGCACATACCATTGACTTTATACTTTCAAGTGTTTGAACTACATGCATGTTCAAAACTACATGTCTTTCATATGAAACTAATTCTATTCGAAATTGTTTCACCAAACTTAAGATCCTCATATATATTTAGCGGTATCATAGATATCGTCGACGAACATTTTATATCGATTTCAACATTTTTAATAAAGACATAACATAGAGATCTCTTCATTCATTTCAGGTACCTAAACCTCTATTGAGATTTTATGAAGCATTATGTCATGTGATCTTCTAGATCACTTGTCTCCTTTATTATGATCATTTTGATCATTTGCTCATCTTCTTTATCAAGAAGTTTATTTGAAACCGATTTGTCTATATGCTTTAAGCGTACCATAGACTTTGTCCTTCTAGGTAATAGGAGCATTTGCAACGAGAATATAGTTACTTTTTTTGGGTCAGCAAATGCGTTTGGCATGCTTTGCAATATATTGCAAATGAATTATCTTTTTATGAACTTCAAGTTCATATTATCTTATTCGAGGATCGAGATGTATAAATAATAATTCATTCCATGTAACTTTTTCTCAACTGTTTATCATGTCTCCCCCTCATGTTAGAAAAACTAACTTGTTTCCTCAAGTTTGAGAACCCATCTTTGTGCGTTATGGTGTTAATTATAATATACACCGCACATCAATAATAATAAGATGGAATTATTTGGTTCCTGACCCTGAACCACTTGTGAGGGGAGAAAATAATATACTTTCGTATATAACGTATATCAAACTGATATATATAACTTTGTTCTCATAAGCAATAGTTTAGCTATTAAGTGGAGGCACTCAATAAATTATTTTGCTAAACCAACTGTGATGTAAACCAACTTATCAAGAAGAACTATCTTGAATAAAAAATCTGGAAATTATGCTCTATATTAAATTATTGAGCAAGTTACCTCGCAAACACCAGGTTGCGGGTCAATAATAATTGCACATGTAACCATCTCATAGATGCATCTTATGCGGTATACATGGCAGGTGAATGGGCCCATATTCACCTTTGATATTTCCAGTATTCATGGGATTCAATCCCAATTTTAATTGGTCTATTAATTAATGAGAACAAGCAATGTAAGAGAATTCGTAAAGAACTTTCTAGTTCTTTAATATTTACCCATGTGAATTCTCTTTTATTTTTGCACATCATACTTGAATTAACATGGCTAAACCAAGTATGCCAACTGGATAAATTATCAATATTGATAAACTTCAGGTTTACACCATGATGTGTGCAATTATGAATAAACTCCAAGTTTATTATGATAAGGGTTTTTATATCAATAAATATCCACTTCATTGTGGTATTCTTTTGTTTATGTAGTACAAATTGGAGAATAAAGCGAGTAGCTTTTCACATACATATTACCCCGCTACAAGATGTAGTAATAGAAGACATTAAATCTTTCTTTTATTTATAGTCTCAATATAATCAATCGCTTTCGCGTATACTTTGGAAACTGAATAAGTTTCTTTGAGACTTACTACAACACAATACCTTATTGGTAATTAATTGTGTTTCTCCAAAATAGTATAATTGGCTCTTGCAGAGTTCTCAATTAATTTTGTAGTACCACATATTCATCAACACCCAATATCTCTTTTAAAGAGAAAGTTATACCATTATGGTTATGGTCAAAATTATATGCAAGATCTGTTTCTAGCATTACCGTTGACTTTTAATAATCACAATGCCAAAATATTTTGGCGTACAATAGGTACGTGACCAATGACCATTCATGCCATAATAATGATATTATTTTCTTATATCATCTCAAACCTCCTTCTAGAGGTGAGTGTGGTATATACCACTAGCACGCTCATATTCTTCCAAAAATGAATATGTATTCTTAAATCAGATGTTGTCACATTCACATCATGAATAGACCATAATCATCTATATGTGCTTTATAAAATCTCATGTCAAATCGATGACAAGTATTTTCACAAGTGGGGGATTATTTTGAGAATCCTTATTATTCTCATTATCACAATGATGACGATTATAATTTCGTCTATTGCCACGTCCACATCCATTGATACATTCATAGTGATAATTTTGTCTTCTTTCAGACTTATCACATACTGCTATCACATTCTCTTAAGGGAATGAGAATGGAGCAAATTCAATGGGACGGGTTTCCACTTTTTGTGCCCATAATCATACATGAATTTGATCATGGCAAGACATAGAAACTTTTACCACTTCAGGTGGTTATAATTTCTTACAAACTCCATTAGAGTTATAGTCAAACTTTGTTGTCTTTGCTTGTATATAAAATCAAAGTATAGAATAAAAGAGAAAAATACGGTAAAATACTTACCGTAAATCCAGAATTTAATCATGAAGGAAGTTCATGGAATAATTGACAATCATTATGCTCAATCCCAAAGCTTCTACTCAATTGGTTTGAGTCTCGTGCTGATAACGTGTTATAAAACAATAAAAGAAGAAGAGTAGTATTGCAGAGAAAAGTAGGGAGAGAGAATTCTTATTGATATTTAGGATGAATTACAATGGAATAGAACCCTCTATTTATAGGGAGAGGGTGACTTAGCCACCAAGTAATAAACCCTAGAATTTCTCTAAATATAGATATTCACCATAAATAAAATTCTATTTATAACCATCTTAGTTTTGTTATCCAATATAAAGTTACTTATGAGTATTGACTTCCCTCACTTATGGAGGGTATCTCTATTCCAACAAGTACTTAGACATTGTTGCCAATTCTTCTTTATATGCAAATAATTTATTTAAAAAACTATCCAATTTGGTAATATCATCTTTAGTATGTAAAATTTTTTATATATAAAATATATTTTCACTCAACATCCAAATATCGTAAAAAAGTTAAAAATAACTTATTTTCCAAAAAAAATAAAAAATTGTGGAAAACCCTATGTGTGATTACATTTTTAACCCCTTTTCAAGAAATTTTCACTTTGGTCCCTTGGTGACTTAAACCTATCATTTTTAAGATTGAATGCGGAGGGTATTTACCACTTGAACAATCCTCTCATGCCTGAATAATTAATTTGGATTTTGCAGAACTTGTCCAAGTAACATTGTCTTCGTATGACATATAAGTCACGGGTTCGAGCTGCAAAATCAGTCAATAATGCTTGAATAAGGGTAACCTGCCTACACGCACTCCACCCTCTTAGGGTGCGGTTCTTCTCCGGATCCTACTTGAGCGCAAATTTGCACCAAACTGTCCTTTTAGAGGGAGAAATTCAAAAATGGCCAGATTTACAAGTGGTCATTCAAAAATAGTCACAGTTTCAAAAGTAATCGAAATTTAGCCACTTTTCATGTAAAGATAAATCTGAACGAAAACACTGTTCAAAATACGAAAAAATACTCCAGTATAATGTACTAGAATTCCAGTTTAATATACTGGAACTACAGTATATTATAATGGAGTTCCAGCATAAGTATACTGGAGCTCCAGCATAATATACTGGAGCTCCAGTATAATATACCGGTCCAGCATAATATGCTGGAAGTTCATACACAGGTGCTCCAATCTCCAATATATTATGCTGGAACTTTCCGCGTGTTGGAGTTCCAACATAATATGCTGGAAGTTCATACACAGGTGCACCGATCTCCAGTATATTATGCTGGACCGGTGCCCGTTGCAGCAAAATATAGGCTATTTTTCAATAACTTTACAAACGCTGGCTATTTTTAAATGACCAGTCCGAAAACTGGCTAGCCCGTGCTATTTTTACCTTTTCAGGACCTGTCCAAGTAAGAAATTGGGCCTCATTGCAACAAATGGGCCTTTCTAGAAAATGTTGATTAGGAAGAACTTTAGCCCAGTAGTCCTGCCAAAGAACAAAAAGGTTATTTAGAGGCATGTAAGTAGTGTTGTAATGATGGTTTGAGATAATAAAAGATGTAGTAATAAGTACTAATAACTTTACTGTGTTGGTGAGAGTAAGTTTGATAAGTTGTTTTCTTTCAGTAAAACTGAGAGTAGTCTCAATCCAAATAAACTTCAAATCTTGAATTCGTTTGTCAATTTTAGCATGTCTTTCCTATTCCAAAAGAACAGTAATTACGTAAAGTTAAACTATGATCTCGTTATAAGATATTTAATTAGAATTTAATTATGCATCAACGGTGTAAAAAATATTTATACAACTGAATTATAATATAATTACGTATAAAACTCTAATATAAATTATTTATTAGTACCCACGTGGTGAAAAACGTGATAAAAAGGGTAGCCCGGTGCACAAAGTATCTCGCGTTCACGCAGGGTCCAGAGTAGGGCCGCATAGTATAAAAAAAAAATTACTTATTCTCGGTGCATATATGTGACCATCTTCTTGATATGGTGTTGTTCAGACTCTTCAAATATATTGTCGGGTGCATATTAGATTTTTTAAAGTAGTGTATTTTTAAAGAATCATATACACGTGCAATATTATTTTTGGAAAGTCTGAGCAACGTAGAAAAATAAGATGCCTCATAAGACTTTTTGGTTGTTAAGGGACTCTGAAGAAAGGTTTGTAAGATATTCTTCCTACCAACCAAACACATTGGTGCAAAGCCTCTAATTTGACCACCAAAAGGAATCATGGCTCATGCCACAATAGAAATTATGCTGCCTTTGAATCTTATTTTAGTTAGAAATCATTCTCTGATAAGGAGATATCAACAACTCTTATATATGCAGTTGACTAATAACATAAACATAGTGATTATATCTCAACCTATGGAGTATCTACTCACATGAAATGAATATCTTGATCTGAAAGGGTAAAATTTGTTTCAACAATTTTCCTAACCAGAAGGGGAGCGTAACTGGTAAAGTTGATGTCATCTAACTTGATCCGACACGGCAGTTTAGGTGCCGCACTCGTGTCGACACGATACTAGTATGGGTGTGGGTATGGGATCCGTACCGAATTTGGTCAAATAATTTTGGGTGCTTTGACCACGACGGACAAAAAAATTAGAGACGAGATACAATTTGATTCTCGAAATCAGAACCAAAACTAGGGTAAATTTGAAGAAAATAGCATACCTTATCTAGGAAATCAATCCTTTACTTATCAACAACTTGAGAATAAAAAAGAAATCCATATTTTACAAGCTATATGTAAGTATTTCACAAATTTCTCATAATTTAGAGATGTTTTTATATTTTTATTTTTTAAATTATTTTTAGTCGTATCCCCGTACCCGTAATCGAACTAGGATCCGTATCCTCGAATCTTAGAATTTACATCTCGAAGGATCCGACCTCTAGATCCATACCCGTGACGGACACCCGCACCCGTGTACGAGCAACTTAGGTTGTCATGTGACCATGAGGTCACGGTTCAAGCCGTGAAAACAGCTAATGCTGCGTACAATAACCCTTACCGTCCGGCTCTTTCACGGACCCGGCACATAACGGGAGCTTAATGCACCGGATCTTTTTTTTTTCGTACAATAAATTGTTGAGTTTTTGTATAGTGTATAAAATTGAGTGTGACTGTAGTGGCTTGCCAAACCTTTATTTAAGTGACTTAAGAATTAAATTTAATTCAATCTCAAAAAAGTCTTCTTTGTTATCACCTACTTAGAAGTTCAGAATCATGCCTTTATTAATCTTAAATCTCATAGGATTGTCATGCACAAACATATTATATGTCTTCTTTTACATTTAATTTAGATCCTTATTTAGTGTTTGAACTAAGGATTTAAGTAATATACACCGACAATAGTGCAAAAAAAAATTGTTTAATTTAATTGGTTGTTGTACGTTATTACTCTATTTTCCAAATTACCATATCATGCTAGCTTGCTTGGAAAAGTTACTTGTTATTGTATGTCAAATCGACCTGATAATGTAAAATATATATTCTGTCTAGGGGTGGTAAAATGGTTAAAATAAAACAGTTCATTACCCATATTATCCACTAAAAAATGGCTTAGATAATGAACTTTTTGAAAACGGGTCAAATATGGATAAGAACCATATTATCCATTTAGAAAATGGATAACCAATGGGTCTAACTTTTATATTTGTAAAGCATCAAATTGGGGGTTTCTCAAGTTAGGGAGACTAAGCTAGCGTTTGGACATAGATTTAGTTGAAACTTGAAAAAATAATTTTTGAAGTAGTTTTGAAAAATAATTTTTTGAAGTTGAAATAATGTTTAGACATGCATTTTATTTGAAAAAAATTTGAAGTTTTGTGAGTGGGAGAACAAGTTTCACCCAAAATCTACCCTAAACTAGATTTTGGGAACTTGAAAAATAATTTCAGAAATTTTTCAAAAATAGATCATTAATCTATGAACAAACAACATTTTCAAAAAAGATTTGAAAACATGGTGCCAAAATGTATGGCCAAATGGGGCCTAAGTATTCTCCCAAAAGTAATCATATGCAAGAAGTCATGGATAATATGGTTACTCATATTATCCGCCGGTTAACCCGTTTTTTATTCGTATTAAATATGGGTAGGATCGGATAATTTATCCGTTTTTTCATTACCCGTTTCAACCCGAACCATATTCGACCCGACTCGTCCGTTTGCCACTCCTAATCCCGTCAGTGCACATACAAGGTTAGAATCTTGTTTTTGTCTAATAAGAAATCAAAGAGGTAGTGTCTTCTAAAATATTCAATACAGCCAGGTTTCCCTATAACAACATCCCTATATAATAATCATTCACTATAAAAGTCAAGTTTTTCTTAGAACCGATTTTTATATTATGTTATAGTATATATTTTCTATAACAACACTTCACTATAGTAGCCAAGAAATATAGGAAAAAATGAGATTGTTATAGAGAGGTTTGATTGTATATATTTTTTTGGTGTTCAACTAATTCAAACAAGGGTACAATCTTTTCCTTATGATAAAGAATCAAAGATCTTCTACATTAATTCCATTATATATATTTTTATGTGCAACTGATAGTATCTTAACAACTTCAAGTCCTAAATCTTGCCTTCTGAATATATAATTAAACTTGACCTTATGATCTTACATTTCAGTATAACCAAAAACCTTTACTATAAATTTGTTCAAAATTCCTCATTGAAAATCACAAAATCTTCAATTACAACCCAAAAAACAAAAGCAAATTTAAACTTTTCTTTTATCAAGAATATGGCCCCAAGTTTTGATGATGGGAATTTCTTATATGATTTTGTGGTCCAAAAGGGTAATGGAGTAAAGGGACTTGTAGACAATGGCATTAAAATTGTACCAAAAAGATACATTCAACCACCAAATGAAAGAATTGATAAGAAAATTATCAATTCAAGAATCCAACAAAAATATCAAGAATTGGTTGCCATTGATTTATCAAAATTAAATGGACCTGAAAATGATCAAGTGGTGAGAGATATTTCAATTGCAGCTGAAACACTTGGTTTTTTTCAAGTGATAAATCATGGTATTAATTTGGAATTATTGGAATTACTTAAAAATGTAGCACATAAGTTTTTTTCTCAACCACCTGAGAAAAAAGCTATTTATCTTAAAGGATTAAGTCCAAGTCCTTTAGTAAAATATGGAACTAGTTTTGTACCTGAAATGGAAATGGCTTTGGAATGGAAAGATTATGTTAGTATGATTTATACTAATGATAATGAAGCACTTTCTCAATGGCCAAATGAATGCAAGTAAGAAGCTTCTTCACTTTCTCTTTTATTTTTTCTATTTTTCATTTGATGTTCGGTATTTGTATTGAGCTAGCTCGACTATATTTGAATTCGTGTCGGAAGTTCGACATAGGGAGCAACACTTTCTCTTTTAGCTTCACTACTTCATGCACATAACTTTTTTAGTATAACGAAAAAAGTCTAACTCTTTTATACTAACTGTGAAAAAGAACGTTATAATGTATCAGATCGATCATGAAAGGAATAATTGTCAGGAATTATTTGTAATAGGTGAAATTAGTTACCTAGAAAATAAGGTACACAATCAACTATAACAGATAAATTTTCATACGTAGTGTAAAAATTCTTTATACTGTCATTAAGTATAAAATGTGTTCTGACAAAAAGTTAGCTCATGAAATAAAGATGCCCAAAACCATATAAAAAGTCCAATAACCTCATACCAAATCTATATGGGAAATCAACAATATACAACCTGCTACAACTGATAGAGTAAAAAAATTATATTGTCAGTGTATATAAGTTGAAGGAGAGTCTTAGAGCAACGGTCAAGTTGTCTCCGTGTGACCTATAGTTCACGTGTTCGAGCCGTGAAAGCAGCCACTAATGCATACATTGGGGTAGGTTGTCTACAGTGGCGGAGCCACATTCAACCAAGGGGTGTCAATCGACACCCCTTAGCCGGAACATTATATTGTACTGCTAGATAAATTTTTATGTTTTATGTATACTTACTATACGTTGACTTCCCTAGTATCTATTTTTTTTATAGTTGACACCCCTCGGTGAAAATTCTGGCTTCGCCACTGTTGGCTATCTACATCACACCCCTTGAAGTGTGATCTTTCATGGACCCCGCATGAATACAGGATATCTTGTGCACGAACAACCTTTTTTTTTTTAGTGTATATAAGTTGAACCATATCAAATATATGTCTATACATTCTCTTTTTAAATCTTTTTCTCAAAATTACAGGGAAGTGGCTCTTGAATACTTGAAATCATCAACAAAAATGGTGAGGCAACTATTGGAGATACTATTTGGAAACCTTGGAGCAACACTAGATGACACAAAATTTGAATCATTAACAGGACTTAAAATGGTTAACATGAATTTTTATCCAACTTGTCCTAATCCAGAGCTAACAGTTGGAGTTGGACGTCATTCAGATATGGGAACTTTAACTGTTTTACTACAAGATGGAATTGGTGGTTTATATGTTAAACTTGAAGAAGATGTAAAAGAAGGAAAAGATGAGTGGATAGAAATTCCTCCTATTCCTGGTGCTTTGGTTATCAATGTTGGAGATACCATGCAAGTAAGTACTCACCATCTATGTTGCTCGGACTCTCCGAAAATATTGTCAGGTGCGTGTCGAATCCTCCAAAAGTAGTGTATTTTGGAAAATCCGACATAGGTGCGGCAGCATTATGGAGAATTTGTGCAACATAGCTCACGATCACTAAATATGTCAAATTAACTACGTCCGTTGGTATAACGGTAGTTATTTTCCAAGAAAATATTTTTCACGAAAAAGTCTGGTATATTTTGGTTGACACATTGTAATTTCCGTCAAACAAGAAAAAATTGACTTACCTCACTTATGAGGGCAACTATCTTGACTTTTAAGTTTTAACTTCATATTACTTGCTCTAACGCTTAGATATTATTATTAATCTTTAGTACTCAAATTAAAAGAGTTATCAAAATGCTATATGATTTGCTAGTACAATGATTAATCTTTAATTAATATATATTTTCTATAAAATATTTTTTGCTCGCCAACCAACATCGGAAACATTTCATAAAAGATGACTTCTGCCATACCAAACACACTATAAATCATGCTCCGAGAACCAATTATAGAATGTAAATAGTTTCTGGCGCACATTAAAAGTGAAAATATCCCATTATATAATGTGTGCTGAATTTTACGTGATCAAAGCAAATAGACCCTAATATTTTTTACATTTTAAATTTTTTTTCCTAACTATTTACTTATTTATTTATTTTTGGATTTGGATTTAGATATTAAGCAATGGTAGATATAAAAGTGCTGAACATAGAGTTCGTACAACAAGTTCAGAATCAAGAGTTTCAGTTCCATTATTTACTACACCAAAGCCAAGTGAAAAGATAGGTCCATTGCCTCAGCTTGTGGAAATTGATGGTTTTGCTCATTACAAAGAAGTCTTGTTTGGTGATTACATGCAAAACTTTTTTGGAAAAGCTCATGAAGGAAAGAATTCTCTTGATTTTGCTCAGAATAATTCTGCTTAAGTTGCATGTTTCTTGGGTTCAAATAACTGAAATAAATAATTGTTGTTGTAATCTTTTTGAGTTCTTGTCAAGTTGACGTGTAATAAATTGCTATATTCATTCCTGTTTTCTAAAACCACCATAAGCAGGAGTGTGTAATTATTTCGAATATTTAGAATGGCGTGACTTCTGGAAACTGCAGGCTGCTAAAGCACAATAATGAATGAATATACAACAACAACAACATACTCAGTAAAATCCCACCAAATGGGGTCTGGGATAAGATGTACGCAGACCTTACTTCTACCTTTGTGAAGGTAGAGAGCCTGTTTCCGATAGACCCCCAACTCAACAACAACCCAGTAAAATCCCACAAGTGGGGTCTAGGAGGGTAGTGTGCACGCAGACCTTACCCCTACCCCGAAGGAATAGAAACGTTGTTTCCAAAAGACCCTCAGCCCAAGAAAACGAAAAGAGACATTACATCAATACTATCAACAGAAATCATAGAAATAATAAAAACACCATAAGAACCAGAAAATAGATGAAAAGCAATAACAGCAGCCAATAAATAAGGCCCGGCACTATGAAAAACAAAAGACTAGTGAGAACACAACATTAATAACTAGCAGTTTAAGACAACCCTATCGGACTAACCTCACACCGGTACGAAGTAGAAAAAAAATGCTCAGCTACCTCCTAACCTACAAACCTAATTCTCGACCTCCACACTTTCCTAATGCTAGACCCCCGGTGTGGATATTGGTAAACAATATTTTAAGTCAGTTGGTATAGATATTCGTAAGAATATATTTCTTGCTAAATTGTTTAACTATATATATAGTTCAATCCTGCACCCACTGCTGACTTACTACATCCATCCCTACAGGAATTGGTAAACAAATTTGAACAGGAGTAAACTTGTGCTAAAATTAACATTGTATCATATGCCCAAAGGATTTTTCATTTCAACGCCAGGTATGAAAAGAGTTGGACAAGATTGAACTGTTGAAGGAAAGAGTACGCCACCACAAGCATAAACTTGAAGGCTAGATTTCTTTCACCTCCTTCACTTGCTCAAGGATTGCAGAGATCCTTTCAACTTCAGCAAATCATTTAGATCGGATAATATGTTCCGGTAATAACTCTTTGTTTTCAGTCATAAAGAAACTGGAACAATTTTTGCCTGCCCCTCTAAGCACTCCTTCATACACGTCCACAGTATATGTGGTTAGAGACCTTGCATTTAACACAAACTTCAGACATTGTCTAAAGCTGATGCACCGTCAATTTTCCTGCTGCACTTGTTACAAACAATTCTAGTTTGGTAGATGTGTGTATGAGCATGCAAGCAAGATTTAGCTGGTGCTTCGGGGATTGCCTTCAAGGCTAGGAGAATCATATGCTCCTTGAAATGACTTGCCTCCTGTTTGTGAAATCACCAAAAGCGACGAATGCTGCATCCATAGGGGGAAGTAATGACTTGTTAGAACAGAAAATTAGCATCAAATTGGTATGTGTGCTCATATAATTACATTTTTTCCAGAATGCTGTTTCGAAATATGCAATATCTTAACAGCACTCAAATTATATAAGCAATAAATAAGACAATGACTATAAGAGGTTTCCAGAGACTACAAGCATTTCGAATTCTATTTACTTCTTTTCAAAATCAAAATCCCCTCCAAAATGAGTCTCAAAATAACTTATATTCGTGGCAGACAAAGCAGAGTTAAGGGCACGGCTGCCTCCAAAGCAACTGCATCTAAACAGGATGATCCAAAATAGAGTTAGTAGGACTAGACTCTACAGCCAACTGCCCCTTACCTGCTGCATTGGGTGGCCAGTAGCACGCTAGTTTTTTTTTAAATATTACTGTGACTTGTATATTACATAAAGCAGTAGAAAAAAATATTAAAATAAAAATGAAGAAAGGCTGCTGATAGAGGAAACATAACATCAAATTTGACAACTTAATTATTTGAAGTTCTTGAAACTTGTGAAAAAGGTATATATATATAAATATAATACATTATAAATGGCATGACGTAAAACATTCTGTAACATACCATAGAATTCATGTAATACAAATTGGGACAAAAGGAGTACGTTACAAAGACATGAGGTACAAAGGCTTCTTATATGTATATGGAAGTATTTTGAGCATAACCAGCAAATTAGGTCCATCAAGTAAGGTGAATCCGCAGAATACAGACCTTAGTTCCGACCAAAATGGTTCCAGTCAAGGGATGAGCAATACATGCAGTAACACCTTCAGATGTTGTAATGAACTGATTTTGCTTATGCTGGCTCTTTACTCCGCAAAGCTCTTGCATCTCCTCACTATAAGAAGAATGCCCATATAAGCTTGTATTCTCAAAGCAAAATGAAAAACATTGAGTCCCCCAAATTTTGTCAAGTTGGCCAGTTAAGAATCGAAGACACAAAAGCAATCATATGTTAAAATCTGCATCAAGTACGTTGAAAGTAAAAATATAAAATCAAAACAGTCCACTATGGACATCAAAGCAATCATATGTAAAGGTCAGCATCAAGTACGTTGAGAGTAAAAACAGAAAATCAAAACATTCCACACTATGGCCATCTAATGCAATTATGTCAAAGGAAAGAGATGATCCTGAAAAGAAAACTGAAACTTACTTGAAATCCACATGGCAAGGGGAGCTATGATCTGGATAGAAATCCAACAGATAGAGCCCGTTACTTGATAATGATCCAACCACATAAGTCTGCAGCAAAAGCAACTTCAGTAGAACATTAGATCTCACATTGCAGCAAAACATTCTATTTGAAGCAAACATACATGTAAATCAAACATTAAAGAAGTGAAAGCAGCATATAACAACCAGACTGTCAATTTCACTTCAAATAAACTCTCAGAGGTTTATGTTCCATGCAAAAAAAGAACAGCATGTGACATCTCCAAACAGTCTTCATAAAGCACTCTCCCTTTTCCTCTATCCCCCCTAGAGGCCACCCAAAAAGAAGCAAGAATAAAAGAATTAAAAGGATGATGGACATCATTGTAAAACAGCGTCTGAAACAGGGCTTATAGACACATAGAAACAACTCATTAAGCTATAAACCTACCCCAGATATCAGTATTTTCCCCCTAGTTTCGTCATGCAAAATTCAACTAGCTACCAAGATTATAGGTTTCTAATGGTATCAATGTTGGTTTATTGCAGTCAAGTAAAACAGGTCAATTTCTTTCATCCGCATTAGAGAAGCAATCAAGATAGTTTTATCGGCATTCCGCCATTTCTTATCATGATTTTATCAACCTAGAGGTGATCAAGATATCAGCATGTTCGGGTAATCAAAAGAAAACAATCAGCCATTGAAGTTTTAAAAAAACTAAACTGAAAAAGGCAAAAAAAAAAAAAAAAACTAACAATTTATCTCCTGCTACTCTCATGAGTTTTCTTATTTTATTCACTTTTTTTTAACTCTAGTACTTAGTGATGCAAAAGGATATCCTGTTAAATGCATTACACACTATATAAAAATACCGATGAGTACTCCGCTAGAAAATAGAAAGGCCAACTGATTCCACTCCATTCATTCAACTTTCAAAAGATAATAAACTAGAGACAACCGCTCTCCATACAAATATCTCGCATGGCCAAGTTTTCTATGAGATCAAAACATTGGTATATCATATAAATTCTTTTCAGGTTGTTATATCATATGAGTAGAGATAAAAGAAACCACTACTTTGGATGCAATAGCTTCTTAAAAATCAGCTCAACAAAAATGAATATCCTGTGCACAAATACAACTCGAGTGGAACTGAATATGTGCAGCAGGAGGATTAAGCTTACCGAATACGCTGGTAGCCATGAAGGTTTCCGTAAGCAATGTAAGTTAGTCAAATCATTGAAGTCATCCCTATGCTCAGGAAGAAGACAAATAAATGTAAGTCAAAGGTTATTAACAAAATCTCCAGTTAGAAATAGTATGAACTAAGGAAGCCCTTGTACTCACAACCAGGGTGGAGGGGGGCAATGAATATGTGTGACTTTCAAACTATGGACATCCAAAACACCTGACCTGTAGAAACCCAAAAACAATAACACTTATCTAACAAGTATAAGGAGTGATATGTCTATTAATCGTAAAACAAGTAAGCGTGAAATTGTTGTAGTATGTCACATTTGGTTATTGATAGTAATAGCTAAAAATGAGGACCAAGGAACAAATGTTGCACCCAAGTATATGTTGAGACAGAAATTTTCAAACTTTAGTGTATGGGATATTCATGGCTGCTTGATACGACAAGTACAAGGGTTTGTCCAGCAAAAATGATCTGGTAAAATTAGCAGAAGCATGCAGTATGGCAATCTAATCAGGTACAGGTCCTATGTTGGGTGTTTTATTCTGAGAAAACAGCCATGAGTCCGGCAGACCCTTTCTAGATGAGTTTCATGTGCATAGCAGAGGTGAAAACATAAAATTCGGCAAATGGCAAATGAGCTCAAGGTACATTAAGATTTCCATCAGTACATCGTGCACTACATTTTTTTTGCATATAAACAGCTATCAGTTCTCACAGATGAGTTTTAGCATACCATCATTCATCACCAGAAACATACATAAATGAAAGCTGTATATTATCTGAAAATTTGCTAAAATGGAAATACTACAAGTTTATAAAATTCAATAACTAGACCAAGAAAGAAACTACATGTTCCCCCCTAGTAAGGAGTCGCTGATTATATATGCCAGGCCTTCTATACAGTGGTAACATAGATTCATATAAATGTTTATCAATACATTTTAGTTTGCTTCTTTTACAGTATGATTTCTCTTTCCAGCAATTTACTCATCTATTCTGATTATAGATACAGAAGAAAGAAAGAGAGGAGAACCAACACAAAGCTTCTAACCTACAGGGGGCACATCTGTAAAAAACAATGTATAATTGAACACACTGGATTGACAAATACATCAAGAAATAAACAAATAAAAGGCTATGCATTTTCTCTCCAACTTACCAACCATCGTCAAGATGAAATGCCAGTTGATATTGGCAAGATGGATTTATATCAATGGAGTGTATTTCCTTGGAAACTATATTTGACTGAGCCTGTACAGTGATGTCGAGAATAAGATAGTAATAAAAAGTGTACGGGAATTATGGGAAAAGCTATAGATAAGAATATCTGAAAAATAGATAATTAGGATTGTCTGCAACTGATCTATATCTGTGCTTTAGACATGTTACGTACTAGCTCAATGCCCTACTTGGCATGACCAAAAGTATACCAAGAACAAGAAGAATCACAAATTACAATATATTCGTGAAATTGGAGAGAGTAGATAACGCCACTTTAGTTGTGAAAAAAGTCAATGGCTAACTAACATGACTTAAAAGTTAACATACCTTCAAAGAAACAATTTTCTCTAACTCAGATGCTATTTTCACTGCTGTAATAGGAGAATAACTTACCTGGAAAACCAGAAAGCTCTATATTAGACACTATTAAGAAGTTACCCAAGTCATCGGAAACCCTAGATCATATAATTTCTTGTGTTCTACTTATTGATAGCATAAATATAACTCACATGACATCAACCACCAGAGGTCCTTTTCTCTTTCGATCAACTAAAGTTAGTAACTACAAAGAGATGAGAACTTACAATGGAAGAAAAAAGGAGCATTGGATATTCTACTAGTCAACTATTTAGATCTACATGGACAAGAAAGCAATAAACTATTTTCCTACATGCTCTACCGTGAGCTAATTGGCAGCCTAGCATTAAGAAATATTTACAGAATACTAGTACCACTTTGTTATTTTGGAAAGCTGTAGACGATCTTCCACCACGAATATCCCACATGTAGATGATCCCCTGCTTGCTAGCTCCAAAAATAACCTTTGAGAAGAGAAAACAATGAGATGGTACAGTCTTGGGAAGAAGAAAAGAAGAATTACTTTTCCAAGGCTATAAAGTTATTGATGGCAAAAAAAAATTAAAACTTAAGAGTAACCTGATCGTCAGCATTCAACTTGATACTGTTAAGAGGACTACTGGAATTGGTTGCTAGCTCAAGACATGGAAGATCACTCGCTCTTCTGTCCCATATATTTATTACACCAGAAACATCAGAAGCAAGTAACCTGATGAAGCAAACATATTATTATTCAAAAGGGCCTAGAAAAAATTCGGAAATTTTTTCGTTAGGAAACTACAAACCTAAAACTCTACTAAATAATTATACTCAAAATGAGAAAAGATAAAACATAAATTACATGTTACGAAAACATAGTTTAAGGTTGTACATCCTCAAAAATTATGTAAAATTAACAGAAAATGATGATTTACCCAACTTAGCCTTACTTTAAAGTAAGTTAGAACAAAGAAAGGTCTTCAAGCCTCAATAAAGAAGTTCCATCATTATTTCCTAGCTTTAGTACTGGTTCTCCAAAGTTATGTTCATCTTTAGCATTGTCTCTTAAATGTTAATTTAGAAACACATCTACTAGAGTGAAATAACTGCTAAAAGAAGGCTATTTAGCTAACCTTGAATCATCATTGGAACAAAATGCTATATCAGAGAAACCTTTATGAACATTATATCCATGAACAGAGATAGTCGGCCTTTTCCTTAACACCTACACAAATTATAACAAAGGCAAAAGAAAAAGAAAATTCTGGATGTTAACAAGGACAACTACTTTTTTTCTTTTTCTAACAAATTTTAGCAGGAAAAAAAACTTTAAAGATCAAAAAGTACTATAAGCACAAGAAATAAGCCAGCCGCAACACTTGCTCCTTGTGTTTGCTGAAAAAATTAGGCACATGGAAGATATCTACATAATAATGCATCTATATGAACAGGGAGTTCCGTGCAAACTTTTTAATAAAGTTTCTGCATACTTGACATAGAATCTTGCGGTATTACATATCTGTGTCAGTTTAACCATCATAAACAAATAACTTTTCAGCTTTCACTCATCCTCAGCTCCTTCAGACTGGGCTATACTGAATTTCCTTGCAAACAATGGACTGACTTCAAAGACACACTAGTACCAATACGATATCTAGGTTCTTGAAGATCCTTTATCAACCTTATTTATAGTTGAAGTACTTATTTGCAAATGACACAGTAAAAGTTTGAAAAGAATTGGTTGATCCAGCTCTAGATGACACAACTGATTATACATGTCCAGGTTCATGTCCTAAGTAAAAGTTCAGTAACCTACAATTTTATCAGTTCACATCTTGATAGGAGAAAATTAGAGACATACTTCCAATTGTCAAACTACGGTTCGTAAAGTAAATTAATTTCTCCCGACAACGGGGATTCAGAGCCTTCTGAACTGATGAGCTTAGATAACAGAAATGTTCCTTTGTAAATTCAATTTGACTTAAACCTGGAACACAGGAAAAGGGTATCAAATTGAAATCCAGCCACTTCTTCTATTTTTCTCATAGATGTGCCAAGTTAATAAATTGACAGACAAATTCTTTTTTTTTTTTTTTGAGAAGGTAACATATTGTATATTAATATAAGGACTACACAAAAACTGTGGAGTCACCCATAATTACATAGGAGAGGAAAAGGGACTCCTAATCCTTGGTCTTCTCACAAGGAATCTAAAACATCAAAAATAGACCCATGTTCTTCTAAAAGTTTTCCTTTACACCAAAAGTAGAACAACAGTAGACACGAGTTGTATTTTCTGCTCGCATTACTACGAGTGACCAAAAAAAAAAAGGGGGGGGGGGGGGGGGGGGGGTANAAGGGGAAAAAAACCAGGCACTCTTCACCAAATAGAAAACCACAAAGTTATTGCCTTTTCAGTTTCACATTATTTGTGCAGTGAGACCCACTTTATGTTAATAAGCTTCAATGATTATGAGTTAACTACTTCATCAGCACTTTTGGGCCCTGTGGCTAATCAAATGTAGATAACTATGAAGGAGGAAGCGACTTCACATTACAAAATGTAATTGTTTGAAACTCTAGTGAAACGGAAGATGGTACTTACTTCAACAGGTTCTGAGGATACATAGCCAATGTCAAATATACATACTTCAGAACTTTTCATAGATGTGCTTGCAACCTGATTATGAAAAAATAAAAAATATTAATTCTAAAGTCCAACTAGAAGTCATACATTCCAGCTAGAACAAGATGAAAAAGCTGATCAATTTGAAGAAACAGAAAAACAGGCCTTAAAAGGGAAAGTTCACTATCAGCTACAGAGAATTTATGTGGTCCAAAGCGGACAAAAAAAGACTCTGTTGAACCCAAATATCAAATGTGTTTTGAAGTTTTAGGCGTTCTTTAACGCATTTCTACGCTTGATTTAGGTACATGGACTAGGTCGTAACAATCGCATTGGTGTATGAAACTAACACACATATCTTTAGTTTTAGCAGGTCTTTGGTGTCGTTTAAAGACCCATACGAATTACTAATAACCACATCATGGCTGTGCAACTTACATCTGAAAAACAAAGAGTTCATGTAACATAGACTTAACTAAAGGGTATTCCTTGAAATTTAGCATTATTTTACTAAGGGCCTAAGGAATTATAATTTGGGGCTTTCTATTCACCTTTTGGGTTTTTTTTTTCCTACGTTTTACTGAGACTGCTATTATGTTCTTAGCTTTCCTACCAAGAATCTTGGTAATTCGTCCACTGCTACTGTTCAAATATTAACATCAAATCATGATATTTAAGCTATCAGAATCTGAAGAACGATTTAACTTTTCCGATGCATAAAATCTTGCAGTGGGAAAGTGCTCAAACCTCATCTTGATTGGAAACATTCCATCGAACAACATCAAGTTGTTGACCAGTAGAAATGTGCAGCAACTGCTTTGTTTCATCCTCTTTTGAACCTATATGAAGTGTTCAAATTCCACAACATTGTGTAAGAAGTAGCTCAACAATAAACTACATCAAAGGCAAAGCATGCAGTGGTTGTCTAGTTTGATCTATCAATATCCATGATCTTATCGTGGAAAGGGAACAGATATTCTCGACATCTGCACTTGAGGCAGATTGTTTAGGGGAAAAATTTATCCTGTTTCATTAGCCAACTCAATATGTGGAGGCTGAATTAAGTTTCAAAAGATCTTTCTCATACTTGGAATTCCAGTATTGAATAAATTTCTTAGGAACGCCTACCCCACAGAAATATGCTTATGCATAAATAATCACAATATAATAAAGGTAAAAAGTTGGTTTTACTCATCAGTAAATGTGAGCATAAAATATGAATTTGATAGCAAGTGAAAAGTATGATCTTGTGGATAATTGCAAGGGATTGTCTTGCTTCCAATTAACATTAGTGTGCTACAAAAATTTTAGCAGGAAATGGGTGTAACTCAAAAGAAGAATATGTCCAAGACTTCAGTGCAGACACAAGTACATAAAAAGTATCTAGTCTTATAATAGCCCGTCCAAAGAAACTCTCTCCTAACTTACTTGTAGGATCCATAAAGATTGATAAAGTGATCTTCTTCTTCCTTCCTTTTTCTTTTATGTATTGGAATACTGCGGATGAGTAAACACTAACTTTTTCTATCTCTCTTCTTCATATATTTTGTCCTTGAGCTGAGGGTCTTCGATAAAAACCTCTCTACATTCACATGGTAGGGGTAAGGTCTGCGTACACACTACCCTCCCAGACCCCACTTATGGGTTTATACTAGGTATGTTGTTGTTGTTGTATTCTTCACATATTCCAGAGTTAAACAACATTTACACATCAAAATGCATGTCTTATATCATAGGTTAAAGCTTTTTCAGCTTAACCTATTCTAATCTAGCAATGTTTTTAATATGCATGTTCATACTGTATACCACTAAAATTGGCTAGTAGATAATGCCCAACTTGGTAAAGCCCAGACAACTCCTACAGACTTATCAAACTAAAAGAGTCTTGTGTTCACTCAACCCCATTAAATATGATCACTGATCAGAATGGTTATACAATAAATTCTCCAGGGACACATATTTAAGAACAAATAGTCAAATACACATGATGAAGAAACTTGTATCTTACCATCACAATGGAGACTCTCGTAGTCATGCACAGTTAAGCAACCTGATTTAGTCACTGATGCTAGATATACGCCCTGCCAAAAATGAAGATGCAATAAAATATGAGGAACTGAAGAACAGAAGGGGATACTTAATTTAAGAGAAGAGACTGACAGGCATAGAATAAGGTAATCCTAAACCATGCATAAATTATAAGTTTGTCTACGGTTATGAAAAAGAAACCTCTTCCCTTGATAGTTCCTTAAGAAAACAAGTATGCAACAGTAAAATATTTAAGGAGGTGGAGAAATCCATAATGAAGTTTATGGTTCTCTAAGTCTCCCCTGTTGAAAATACTGTGAACTTAATAACATCTAACAGTTTCTCATCATCTTTCACACACAACCTCCTTTCTTCTTTCTTATTAGGCTGTCCTACTCAGAAGCAGCTAACTGTCATGGTCTTCCCGTGCTCTTACCAATTCTGCCCGAGCCACAGCTCCCCATGTTTACTATCTTCCGTTTATAAGAAATTCACAAGAACTTCTTAAAACCGCCAGCAATCACCATTAAATCCCAGTAATAGGCATCTTCCAGTACAAAAGGTATCTTGAAGGAAGAAAAGGCATGCTGAGTGTTGCTCAAGCAGCAAAAGGAATAAAGTACAACAAGAACTCTAACTGCAAGTTCGTTAAGTTCCTGTTGCTTATTATTAGGGGAAGGGAAGACAGGTTAAGTAGAACTGTTTGAAGACAGCAAACAGATTCTATAATTGTAAAACAAAATTGTAATAGACAATGACTAGTCTTCAAGAAGCAAACAGATGATGTGTTGGCTTAGCAGTATGGATAATGGACCTTCAGGGGCACATACCAACACAACTAAGTGGCCGAATTATGTTGAATCCTCATCAGACTCAGCAATCAAGGTTGAGTTTGCCATGTAACTGAGACAGCTAAACAGTTTTATGTATTTCATTCTTATAGAATCAATAATACTGACTGAACTATTTAATAACTAGCATAAAACTATTCACCTCTCTAGCTTGTAGCAGGAATACACAATTACGTTGATCTAACACCTCATTTGGATTCACAACGTATGATGAAGAACATTCTGAAACCATATCTTACTTCTCTTTAGCCAACACAATGTTCTAACTTTCATGCCTGCCATTTCTGCCTAAATCGGATTGATATGGGGAACACTGATTTACAGGCCCAACTGCTTGAGAGGAGGTTATTCTATCTGGCATGATATAGACTGAGAAAAAAAAATCTTGTTACTGTTTCAACTTTCAAAATTGTACAGCCTGTAGGAACAAGCTGTGTTCTCTCAGTTTTGTTGAGTATGCATGAGAATACAAGAAGCTTCTCTTTTGCCATTTTTTACAGTTAATCTGAATTCCCAAGTAATTAGATGGAAATGAGACGGAAATTGAAATTCTATGCAAGATAGCAGCATACTTAAAAAGCATCTACTGGAAGAATAAAACAAGGCCATGAGATAAAGCAAAAAATATAGCAGCCAAATAGTTCCAAAACAAGGAAGAACACAACAAACTTGAGGGACTTCAGATCAAGTTCAAGAGATTAATAATCCAGTAATTACCTTTTTATCAAATTCCAAAGCTGAGATACCCTGTCTGGAAGCAAAAGGAAAATGAAATCAAGAGAAGAGCCATTAACAAGACAAGACTCGGACACAAGTAATAATTTAATTGCTTCATAAATTAAACAACCAAATAAATGAAAACAAATCAAAAGAAGACAGTACCCGCCCGACGGATTTTGACTATAGTCAGAACCAGCACCACCAAGAAACCAGTTCACCTGGAAGCTCGCATAAGAACAAATGACGAAGACCTTATTAGAGATTATTAACATTTAAAAAAGAAAAAGGCGTCAAAGTCAACACTAATACTCCCTCCGACCCAATTTATGTGGTGCACTTTCATTTAAAAAAGAATGATGCTTTTCTGTATTGAGAAATAATTTAACTTTAATCTTTTAATTTTACCCTCAATGAGATAATTCATAGCTACAAAATATTTATGACTTGTTTTAGACCACAAGTATCAATAATCTTTCTTTTTTCTTAAACTTCGGGACATAAGGAGTAATTTGTGTAACGTAGCTAGGTTTCCTAATTAAAACTCATGAAATTTAGTTCGAACAAGGAAAAAATTGATCTTATTTTTCTCAAATATTATACATGATGATAAAATTAGAACAGTTTAGCAACAAATTGAACAAGAAAAAACTAATAAGAAAGGCATAGATTAACAGTACATGTGTTTGACAAGGTGCTCCATTGATGTGATAAGTATGAGGTAACGCCATAACCTTAAAAATTAACCAAAAAAAAATTAACATTAATTGAGAAACGAAAACACAATAATCAAAATTGAAAGAAAAAAACACGCACGCACACAGACACATAACTGACCTCTGAATAAGATTGCATAAGTAATCCAGATACATCATGCTGGTACTTTCGATCAAATTTTCCATTTAATTCCACTAGACTTCTCTTCCATTGTGACCTAATATTAAGAAAAAGTATGCCTTTTTATTCTATTTTACAAATTTCACCAAATTTAAAAAATAAATAAAAAGAAGAAGGAGTTACCTTTTACTGGCTTTAGGGTTTATGGAAGAGAGATCTGAAGGAGCCAAGTATTTCTCCATAATCTGTAAAACGAATATAAATTCAGTGGAGAAGAGAAGGGCGAGTGAGAGAGCAAAGTGCAGCGAAAAAATGGTGGATTTTTCCCGCTTCAAGGTCATTTTATTTTCCCACGTGATTTTTTTACGGCTGTGATTGAGCCGTCATATTTTTTATCATAACACGACTGCGCATTAGTTTTTTCTGAGCAAATTACTCCTAAGTAGTATAAAATTCAACTAAATGAATTTGTAAATCAATCCCTTAAATCTCTCATATGATAGATATCTCTTAAATAAAACAATCATCTTTATATTATTAAAAAAATCAAACACTTAAACCCCTTGAATAACAAAAATCATGCAAAAAATAATATTCATCTAAGTAAATCTAACGGAACGTTCATATAATAGGTTATTAATTAGGGAAACTTACACAAAAGTCCCAAATAAGTCTCAACTTACCAACCACTAGCCATTAGTCATAGATTTACCAAAATTAGTCAATCATATATAAAAATTAAAAACCCAAATAAATAAGGTTCTTTCTCTCAAAGAACAACATGCAAAAATCACCTTTCATATTTTTAAGCGTGATTAGCAACATTAGATGCAAGACAGAAAGGAAATTTCTTGGATGAGGTAGCAAATAAAGTGATGAAATACAAAAAAAAAATACAATATTCCAAAAATCAAAGCAAAAAAGGAACTTTTTCAATGGGTATAGTTGAAATTCATTGAAAATATATAGATAAGTCAATGTACAAAATTTGAGGAAGATTGGAGGTGATTTGGACTGGTTTTGTAACAAAATTCGCAATTAAATCGAGTTCAAAAAATTCTTCTGCGAAACATGTATCAAACATGTATTACACATGTATCTCACACACATGTATACATGGATATACATGTGATACACAATATACATAAATAATACATGTGTGATACACAAATGATACACAGTGTGATACACATATCATTTTTTCATGTTAAGTTTTTACTTCGAATTTTCAATTCAAACCACCTCAAAACTTCACCAAATCATCCCAAAACTGAGATTCAAGCTCCTTAAGATGTACCTAATCTATTCTAATAACACCTACGCAAAAGAAAGCAAAATTTTGATATTTTCTTGCTACAAATAGCTAATTGGCTAATATTAGTAATATTTTATGAATTGACCAATTTTTGTAATGAACTACTTATAAATGGACATAGCTGGTAGTTTCCCTATTAATTATTATTATATTTTTCAAACTACTATGTCAATCTTGCCATAAAGAGCTATCTATTATTGTAAGTCAACGTAATATCATTATATATTATCACTTCTAGTTCCCAAGTGAAACATAATTTTTTGATATTTGGGAATATTCAAGATGAGAATTTTGGAATTTCATCTTCCCTTGTATGCTCTAGAAGAGAAGAAATGCAACAACATGAAGGCCACAACAATAATTGGTACGAAATTGGATGGGCCAAAGGCCCAAAGCTAAAAAAGAAGGGCGAACTGCAACAATAGTCACTTTTGGGAGAAATTCAAAAATAGCCAGATTTATAAGTGGTAATTGAAAAATAGCCACAGTTTCAAAATTAATCGAAATTTATCCACTTTTCATGTAAAGATAAATTTGAACGAAAACATTGGTCAAAATCCGGAAAATATTCTAGCATAATATACCGGAGGTCCAGTATAACATATTGGACTTCCAATATATTATACCGGAGTTCCAGTATAATATACCAAACTTCCAGCATAATATACCGGACTTCCAGCATAATATACCGGACTTCCAGTATAATATACCGGACTTCCAGTATAATATACCGGACTTCCATAATATGTTGTAAGTTCATACACAGATGCTCCAATCTTCAGTATATTATGATGGAACTTTCTGTATGTTGGAGTTTCAGCATAATAAGCTGGAAGTGCATACACAAGTGCACCAATCTCCAGTATATTATGCTGGAACTTTTCGTGTTGCAGCAAAATAGTGGCTATTTTTCAATGACTTTGCAAACGCTGGCTATTTTTCAATTACCAGTCCGAAAATTGTCTAGCCCGTGCTATTTTCACGTCACTTTTAAGTCCGCTATTTAAAATATATTCGTAATTTACAATGTATTTAAAGATTAGCCAATTCACCCAAACTTTAGGACTAAGTATCCTGAATTTGGAAATTCAAAACTTAGTGTCCTGAATTTTTTAGCTGCTAATTTAAAATTCAGGACTAAGTGCCCTAAATTTCTGAACTACCAATTTAAACTTCAGGACATAAGATTCGAATTTCTGGACAAAATTTCGAACTTTAGGATACGATGTCCTGAAGCTTGAATTTTGAGGTTTAAACTCTAGGACGTCGTGTCCTGGAGTTTGAGCGAAAGTGGCTAATCTTTAAATACATTGTAAATTGTTGATATATTTTAAACACCATGCTTAAAAGTGGCTACCCAGTGTAATTTTCACAAAAAAAAGGGGCAAGTGCACAGGTAGCCATTCTCGGGGATGCTATTTAGAGATTAGCCAGTACTTACTTTGTCCTAAAATTTTAAATTAAAAATCTTAACTTCACGACAACTCATGACATTTTTGTCCTGAAAATTTAAACTGAAAAACTGAAATTAATGACGCATTAACTAATTCCTAAATAGCAGCCCTTTAGAGTGGCTGCATGGTGTCATTTCTACAAAAAGAAATGTAAATATTTATCTGTACTCGGTGTTTATATCAAGCGAATAGATGCATAACATGTGTTTGCATATACATTTCTATAACTTAATTATTTTTAATTAATATATATCTTCACTACATAAATCACTTAATCATGATAAGTTGAATTTGTTTGATGTAAACGCTACGGGTAAGTATTTACCTGAAGACATTTTCTTGCCGTGAAAAAAGTACTGGAAGGAAAGCTCAAGGTGAAAGCACGTTTATTGTTGTCTATATAAGCAGGGGCGGATTTACAGTGTACAGAAGGGTTCACATGAATCCGTGGTCTTCGACAAAATTTGTGTATATTATGTGTATAATTCATATAATTTGTCTAAATATTACCTTTGTGAACCCATGGTTAGATTTGCTGTGTTGGTTCACTGGTTAAGTAGCTGCAATTTTTCCCTAGGGAGGGAAGCTGGAAGCAAATTATGGAAATCTTCTCAAAATATAACATTTAATCAAGTTATAAGCTATTGATAAATTTTTAATCAGTAAGCTATATGTCAGTTTCATCTTTCTCAAAATGAATGGAAGATATACATCGATCCTTCGAACATCACAAACTAATATATATGTCTGAGTTTATAAAAGGAAAACATCCAATTAGAGTCTAACTTCAACTTAGCATGAGATCGCAGTTGGTTTTAGCGAGAAATTTCACTATGTAAGTCACATAACTAACATTACTTATATGAGTCTAGTTCATTTCTTGACAAGTGGACTCATATCCCTACTTGTTGTCCGCTACTGTGTTAAAACAGTAAATCAGAAAACTATTAGAAGAATAAAAGAAACTGGAAAAACAGTAAAGAATAAGAAATATTCCGAGTCCACAATTTGCTTGTGTGTCCTTAAGGAATTTTAACCCCCTCACACGTTGCCAAGGTAATGGATTAAATCCTCCCAGGATGAAACGGAATAAACCTTCCCGCAACAATGGCAATACAAACTGCAGGATACCAACGAACTTAAAGAACGGAGCAAAATCACACATACGAATTTGAGAGAGAGAGACTGCGAATTAGAATGCAGTATTTTCAGAAAGAAGGAAGTTCTGTAATGTTTTTGGTGTGTTAAAAACGAAGCTATGCCTCAGAATTTATAGGCAATTATTGGAAGAGGTGTGATGTTTGTTCTGGAAAAGGTGCCTTTTCAGAAGTTTACGCGACCTGCCGCGGTTACGCCAGGACCGCGGCCAGAGTGGCCCTCTGAATCTGCAGCAGGATTCTGACGCGGTCCTACCGCGGTTACGCCAGGACCGCGGCCAGACTATCCTTAATTAAATAAATTTTGTCCAAAAATAATCTTATCGATCATTTGACAAATCCGAAGCCGAAGCCGAAGCCGAAGCCGAGCGACGACGGCGCGAGGGATCATTCTCTTCAACTCCTTTTAAGAGCTTTAAGAAGTGATTCTATATATAAGCACAAAAATGTAGTTGTCCCTCACCAATGAGGGACAAAGTGCAAGTCAAAAGCTCACTTCATTCAAATTTTCATTTCCCACCATTTCCAATTCACACTCTTATACTTTAAAGCCCAATGCTTAAAGTCTTTGAAGCCCAATGCCTTTAAAGTCCAACACTACTTACTTATTTTAAAGCATAAACTAAAAAAAACAATATTTAAATCTATTCTTTTCCTAATTAGAGGCTTAAATGATGGACAATAAAAGGGAAAAAAACAATCTCTCCAGGATCAACAATTACTGTCTACTCTTTGATAAAAGATTTTGCATGCCTAGATTGTCTTTACTTCATATTATTGAACTAATTTATGGCTACTCTAATTTGAGAAAAATCAACATTACAAGGTTAGAGGATAAACTAGAAGTTGGTGAATGACTCGTTAAGATTTTTTAAAACTTTGACTAAGTTTCTTGGTGAAATTACAAGTTTTATTATTTAAACTGTGATCAACTAATGAGTACTTTTTAATTGAATATTACAAGTTTACATTTCTAATTTTCTACTTTCTCTCACCTATCATATAAAATATTTATTAATATTCTCTTTGGTTGAATAGCTCAAGATACGATGCGTATAAATTTTGCAGATATAGAGATTTCTTGTGCCATTAATTTTTACTTGGATCCTAAAATGAATATTTTCAATAAAAAAGTTTTTTTAATGAATGAGTATATCTAATAATATAATGAAAGAGATCTTTTCTTATTTTAATTTTCTTTTATTGTCCATCATTTAAGCCTCTAATTAGAAAAAAGAATAGACTTAAATATTGCCTTTTTTAATTTATGCGTTAAAATAAATAAGTAAGGATACGAGTCCACTTGTCAATAAATGAGCTAGACTCACATAAGTAATGTTGGTTATGTGACTCACATAGTAAAATTTCTCAGTTTTAGCTGCCTTTGGTAGAGAATGTGATTCGCTACTGTGTTAAAACACAAAATCAAAAAACTGTTAGAAGAATAAAAGAAACTGGAAAACAGTAAAGAATAAGAAATATTCCGAGTCCACAATTTGCTTGTGCGTCCTTAAGGAATTTTAACCCCCTCACACGTTGCCAAGGTAATGGATTAAATCCTCCCAGGATGAAACGGAATAAACCTTCCTGCAACAGTGGCAATACAAACTGCAGGATACCAACGAACTCAAAAAACGGAGCAAAATCACACTTACGAATTTGAGAGAGAGAGAGACTGCGAATTAGAATGCAGTATTTTCAGAAAGAAGGAAGTTTTGTAGTTTTTCAGTGTGTTAAAAACGAAGTCATGCATCAGAATTTAGAGGCAATTATTGGAAGAGGTGTGATATTTGTTCTGGAAAAGGTGTCTGTTCAGAAGTTTGCGCGTCCTGCCGCGGTCCTACCGCGGTTACGCCAGGACCGCGGCCAGAGTGGCCTTCTGAATCTGCAGCAGTGTTCTGGCGCGGTCCTACCGCAGTCACGCCCGGACAGCGGCTAACTAACTGACATTTAATTAATTATTAAATAATTAATTAAATAAATTTGTCCAAAAATAATCTTATCGATCGATCATTTGACAAATCCAAATCCAAATCCAAATCCAAAGCCGAGCCGAGCGAGCGAGCGGCGACGGCGCGAGGGTTCATTCTATTCAACTCCTTTTAAGAGCTTTAAGAAGTGATTCTATATATATACACACAAATGTAGTTGTCCCTCACCAATGAGGGACAAAGTTCAAGACAAAAGCTCACTTCATTCAAATTTTCATTTCCCTCCATTTTAATTTCCACCATTTCCAATTCACACTCGTAGACTTTAAAGCCCAATGCTTAAAGTCTTTGAAGCCCAATGCTTTAAAGTCCAACAATCCCCCACATGAATGGGAATGGTTGTAACAAGAATGATCATAGATGAAAGTTGTGTGATTTGCAAGTAAGGATTAATTGCATCTGGATAAGTAGGTTTCCCTCCCTTTGAACTTTCCGTAGTGAACATATGTCGGGTATACTCGGTCAATCGGTAGATTTGATATCTTTGAACCGTCGAACTTTAGTGTATACCTAGACAACCATATGTCACACAACCAACCCTTAACCGTCTTTTGGTTCTCATTGTTGTGTTCGTTTCAGCCATTAACACCGCCTGGTTTCATAAGTGCGTAGAGAATTGGCCTTACAGAATTCTCATTGAAGCGGCTTCCACTTCGCACTTACATAGGTGATTCCTAAACGTGTAATCCTTTAGATTGACACTATTTGATAAATACCACATCAAACTTAGGTAATCATTAAAGAACGTGTAAAGTTCTATCCTTGTTACTGAACATTGTCTTCATCACGAGAAGGGACCAAAGATTATACTTTGACAATGTTGAACCGGTCAATCACAACTTTGTTTGAGCTCCTTGAACCTAGATCTCGGAACATCCAAAATTCTAGGTAGAGTTACCGCCATGTTGACTTGTCCTCGGCCATAGTCCCATTCCCTTAAATGATTCTCAACTCCCTCTCTAGTTAAGCCTTTTGTAAGCGGATCCGCCACATTATCCTTTGACCTTACATAATCAATATTGATAATTCCACTGGAAAGTAGTTGTCTAACGGTGTTATGTCTTCGTCGTATATGACGAGACTTTCCGTTATACATAACGCTCCCTGCCCGTCCTATTGCAGCCTCACTATCGCAAATGTATGCAAATAGGAGCCAAAGGTTTTGGCCAGAACGGAATGTCTTCTAAGAAATTTCGAAGCCATTCAGCTTCTTCACCGGCTTTATCCAAAGCTATAAACTCTGATTCCATTGTAGAGCGAGCGATGCACGTCTGTTTGGAAGACTTCCAAGATACTGCTCCTCCACCAACAGTAAAAATATATCCACTTGTGGACTTTGTTTCTGTTGAGCCGGTTATCCAATTTGCATCACTATATCCTTCGATAACCGCAGGATATTTATTGTAGTGCAAAGCGTAGTCTTGGGTATATTCCAAATATCCTAGAACTCGTTTCATTGCCACCCAGTGATGTTTGTTGGGATTACTTGTGAATCGACTAAGTTTACTTATTGCACAAGCTATATCAGGTCGTGTACAGTTCATGATGTACATTAAGCTTCCCAACACACGAGCATACTCCAATTGAGACGTACTTTCACCTTTATTCTTTATAAGATGATGATTTAAGTCAATTGGAGTTCTTGCACTTCTAAATTCCAAGTGTTTGAATTTTTCAAGTACCATTTTCACGTAATGTGATTGAGACAAAGCTAGACCCTGAGGAGTCCTCTGGATTTTAATTCCTAGAATTACATCGGCAACTCCTAAGTCTTTCATATCAAACTTACTAACAAGCATACGCTTAGTAGCTTGAATGTCGACAATGTCTTTGCTCATTATTAGCATATCATCAACATATAAGCAAACAATGACTATATGATTTGGAACGTTCTTAATGTAAACACATTTATCACATTCATTAATCTTAAAGCCATTTGACAACATTGTTTGGTCAAATTTCGCATGCCATTGCTTGGGTGCTTGTTTTAGTCCATAAAGGGACTTAACAAGTCGACACACCTTCTTTTCTTTTCCCGGAACCACAAACCCTTCAGGTTGGTTCATGTAAATTTCTTCCTCTAGATCACCATTTAAGAAGGCTGTTTTTACATCCATTTGATGGATTTGAAGACCATACAAGGCGGCTAACGCTATTAGCATCCGAATGGATGTAATTCTTGTTACCGGCGAGTATGTGTCAAAATAGTCAAGACCTTCTCGCTGTCTAAATCCTTTGACAACAAGTCTTGCCTTGTATTTGTCAATAGTACCATCGTCTTTCATTTTCTTCTTGAAAATCCATTTAGAACCCAATGTTTTGTTACCTGGAGGAAGATCAACCAATTCCCAGGTATGGTTGCTCAATATGGATTCTATTTCACTATTGACAGCTTCTTTCCAATATTGTGCTTCTGAGGAAGACATTGCTTCCTTGAAGGTACGAGGCTCATTTTCTAGCAGGAAAGTCAGAAAATCTTGACCGAATGAAGTAGATGTCCGTTGACGTTTACTTCTTCTCGGATTTTCCTCATTAGGCATACCATCTGTTATTTCCTCCCGAGGTCGTTTTGACTTTTGGTAGGTCACTTCACTTTCCTTTTTATACGGATAAATAGTTTCAAAGAATTCAGCATTATCTGATTCTATTATCGTATTAATGTGAATCTCAGGATTTTCTGACTTATGAACCAGAAAACGATATGCCTTGCTATTGGTTACATATCCAATAAATACACAATCAACCGTTTTTGGACCTATCTTAACCCTTTTAGGTTTAGGAACTTGTACCTTAGCTAAACACCCCCACACTTTGAAGTATTTCAAGTTGGGCTTCCTTCCTTTTCATTTTTCATAGGGAATGGACTGTGTTTTACTATGAGGTACACGGTTGATTATTCGGTTAGCTGTAAGTATAGCTTCCCCTCACAAGTTCTGTGGTAAACCTGAACTTATCAACAACACATTCATCATCTCTTTCAACGTTCGATTCTTTCTCTCCGCAATTCCATTAGATTGTGGAGAGTAAGGGGCAGTTGTTTGGTGAATAATGCCATTTTCCAAACATACTTCTTCAAAAGGAGATTCATATTCGGCACCCCTATCACTTCTTATCATTTTGATCTTTTTGTTTAGTTGTGTTTCAACTTCACTCTTGTATTGCTATAAAGCATCAATTGCCTCATCTTTACTATTAAGTAAATAAACATAGCAATATCTCGTGCTATCGTCAATAAAAGTAATAAAATACTTTTTCCCACCGCGAGATGGTGTTGAATTCATGTCGCAAATATCTGTGTGAATTAAGTCTAAAGGACTTGAATTCCTTTCAACGGACTTATAAGGATGCTTAGCATACTTTGATTCCACACATATTTGACATTTGGAATTAATGCAATCAAATTTTGGCAATACTTCTAAATTTATCATTTTTTGCAATGTTTTGAAGTTGACATGACCTAAGCGTGAATGCCATAAAGTGTTTGACTCAAGTAAGTAAGAAGAAACATTAACTTTATTGATAGGAACTGCTATTACATTTAGCTTAAAAAGGCCCTCATTCAGGTAACATTTTCCTACATATATATCAGTCTTACTTAGTACAACATTATTAGAAATAAAAATACATTTGAATCCATTCTTGACAAGAAGTGAGGTAGACACAAGATTCTTGCGAATTTTTGGAACATGGAGAACTTGGTTTAGAGTCACTATTTTTTCCGACGTCATCTTCAATGCAACCTTGCCAACTCCTTCAATTTTTGCTGTAGACGAATTTCCCATGAAAATTGTCTCGTCGGGTCCTGCGGGGGCATAAGAAGAAAATAACTCCTTGTTAGCACAAACATGGTGGGTGGCTCCAGAATCTATCTACCATTCTTTAGGATTTCCTACCAAGTTGCATTCAGACAACATGGCACACAAGTCCTCCATTTCTTCAGCATTTTAACCATGTTAGCTTGATTCTTCTTCTTCTTATCATTCTTTGGTGCACGACAATCCACGGCCTTATGCCCAGATTTTCCACGGTTGTGGCAATTACCCTTGAACTTTTTCTTGCTTGGAAAATTCTTTGGTCCAGAAGCTTTCTTTCTCTTCTTATTTTGTGGCGCCTCCTCAACAATGTTAGCCCTTATTATTGTCGAGCTTCCACGTGACTTCTTTTCAGCATTTTTGTTGTCTTCTTCTATCCTCAAACGAACAATCAAGTCTTCTAGTATCATTTCCTTCCGCTTGTGTTTAAGATAGTTCTTAAAGTCCTTCCACAACGGAGGTAACTTCTCAATGAAAGCAGCGACTTGAAAGGCCTCATTTATGACCATACCTTTAGCAAGGAGGTCATGCACAATGACTTGTAATTCTTGGACTTGAGTTATGACCGACCTCGTGTCAATCATCTTGAAATCCAAAAACCTTGCAGCCACGAACTTCTTAAGTCCGGCATCCTCAGTCTTGTACTTTTTCTCAAGCGCATTCCATAACGCTTTTGAAGTTTCCATGACACTATAGACATTGTACAAGCTATCTTCCAAACAACTCAAAATGTAGTTTTTGCACAAGAAATCAGAATGCTTCCATGCTTCAGTTACAACAAATCGTTCATCGTCCGGAGTGTCTTCAGCCAGGACCGGAGGATCCTCCTTGATGAATTGCTGCAAACTCAACATAGTAAGATTGAAGAGCATCTTCATTTGCCAGCGTTTGAAGTTGATACCGAAAAACTTTCCGGGTTTTTCTGCTGGTGCTATAGCATGAGCAGGAGTAGAACGGCTTGACGAGGCAGCAACATTCGTAACAGTAGCACCCGTTCCCGCAACATTTCCATTAGTTTGGTTTTCATTCGTTATTTTTTTTGTAAAGTTGGAAACAAAATAGAACTTTGTTAAATCAGTGAAGTTTTGATATCTTCAAACTGAATACCAAACCAAACATACAACACGTAACAATGGTGAAGTTTTTATAGACTTCAAACCCGTACGTTTATTATTTCGGTAAAGTTTTGATATACTTTAAACCGGATAGAACAATTATTGGAGTAGAAAGCACGAAGGCTTTAGTCTCCAAACCAGTATACAAAATACAAATAACAGTTTAATATATATTTCAACACAGAAACGTTAGTATTAAAATTCCTTAAGCTTGTGATCCGCTACTGTGTTAAAACACAAAATCAAAAAACTGTTAGAAGAATAAAAGAAACTGAAAAATAGTAAAGAATAAGAAATATTCCGAGTCCACAATTTGCTTGTGCGTCCTTAAGGAATTTTAACCCCCTCACACGTTGCCAAGGTAATGGATTAAATCCTTCCAGGAAGAAACGGAATAAAACCTTCCTGCAACAGTGGCAATACAAACTGCAGGATACCAACGAACTCAAAAAACGGAGCAAAATCACACTTACGAATTTGAGAGAGAGAGACTGCGAATTAGAATGCAGTATTTTCAGAAAGAAGGAAGTTTTGTAGTTTTTCAGTGTGTTAAAAACGAAGCCATGCCTCAGAATTTATAGGCAATTATTGGAAGAGGTGTGATGTTTGTTCTGGAAAAGGTGTCTGTTCAGAAGTTTGCGCGGTCCTACCGCGGTTACGCCAGGACCGCGGCCAGAGTGGCCTTCTGAATCTGCAGCAGTGTTCTGGCGCGGTCCTACCGCGGTCACGCCCGGACAACGGCTAACTAACTGACATTTAATTAATTATTAAATAATTAATTAAATAAATTTTGTCCAAAAATAATCTTATCGATGCCGAAGCCGAAGTCGAGCGAGCGACGACGACGGCGCGAGGGTTCATTCTCTTCAACTCCTTTTAAGAGCTTTAAGAAGTGATTCTATATATATACACACAAATGTAGTTGTCCCTCACCAATGAGGGACAAAGTTCAAGACAAAAGCTCACTTCATTCAAATTTCATTTCCCTCCATTTTATTTCCCATCATTTTCAATTCACACTCTTAGACTTTAAAGCCCAATGCTTAAAGTCTTTGAAGCCCAATGCTTTAAAGTCCAACAGAGAATCCTGTGCATATTGTACTAATAATACTGCATTAGAACTATGGCGGAGATTATCTAGTAGACTGAGTCAGTTGATGCAATAGATCTACGCAAACGGACACTAAAAATTGATTTTCACGTTATTACAAAGCATGGAAGGAATAGAATTTGAATTTATGGATTTTTATAGCGACATCAAGTTAATATTACAAAATAATTGGCTTTACAGTCAAATGTCTATAGATAATGTAGTGGATTTCGTAATACATATACAAAGTCTGAACAAAAACTACAGAATTTACGTGAAACAATATATGACAAGCTAGATCCGCCTCTTTCTCAAAAAAAATAAAATCTAAAGACCGTTTCACACCAATATGAAATTTAATAGACTATGAGTTCAATATATAGGACAAATGTGAACAAGAGAGCGTCAATGATGTTTTTGCATCTACTAATTGTTCTTTAAACCTAATTCCTACGTCCCACAAAAGCCATTCAAACACATGCAAACAAGAGGTTGCAACCAATCATAAGAAAACTAAGGCTAAAAATAAACCAGACGAGAAATTAAATTGCTAAAGGATGAGATAAATCTATGGATTTAACAAGATTAAAAAGCCAGTTCGTAATGTTAGAATGATTACAAAATTATTGGAGCATAAGCATAATCACCAAGCCGGTGATCAACTTAATTAATAAAATGGATTAATGGTGATATAAACAAAGTCATAGGAATTCAGTTTTAATTAAATGGAACAAGCAAAACAAGACAAATAGATAGCAAAAGACGAGAAAATCGAGCCAAAAATGAAACATGCTTTGTTGAAAATGAAAAAGGGAAGAATCAGTAAAGTATATGTATCTTTGAAAATTGTAGCAGAAAGTACTCGTAGACTCTTTCAGTTCTTAATTATTTATGTTGCCGCTTAGAGACAGAGCCAAAATTTTAAGATTATGGTTTCGAGATTTAATCGTTTGAAATTAATGAGGTTTAAATTAATAATTTATATATGTTTAATAAAATTTTTAAGACAAATACATTGTTCGAACTAAAGTTACTTAGTTCGGCTGAACCCGCTCCCATCACTCTAGCTCCGCCCCTGTTGCCACTGTTTTCTTGTAGCTGCTTTTACTGCATTAGCTTTTGGAATTTGGTAAGATACTACGATCTGCAAAACAAATAAAAAAGAAGAATAGTGAAAAAAAAAAAAAAAAAGATAATAAACGAGAGAGAGCGACATGTAGAGTATTTGTTAGGGAACAATTTTCTTCTTTTAATACAGTAATATTTATCACCAAAAATATTAGTAATATCTCCGCCCTTAACTAGCAATCTCAAGTTCGAGCATTAGAATTTTAGAAAAAAAATATCAATACGTGCATTTTTCTTTTAATGGATTTTTGACAGTATATATTTAGATTGGTCGAGATTCCAATACGAATATCAAAAATATTTTTATTTTATTTTTTTGGTTGAGTGAACTTTACAACGAGGGAGCTTGAAATAGTAAAATGCACGTGACTAACAGAAGCATATCACGTGCACACATATTAAATAGCCAAAGCATGAAAGGTCGTGTAGAGATCATATCAAAGCTTCTGCAAGAAAGCTACAATTGAGGGAATTCCCCCACTACCCTATAAAAATGCCGTGATGATTAGAGAAACCTCGTGGTGGGTCCACGTGGCAATTTTGTAGTATATACATATATAATATGGGCACTTTTTTTTAAACTGGATTTCCGGAATAAAATCTTAGAGCAATGATAAAGTTATTTTTGTACGTGACCTACGTGTTACCTGTTCAAGCAGTGAAAACAGCTCTTTCCGAACTTTTCGTGAATGCGAAATGCTTAATGTACCGAATTATTCTTTTTTTATTTTTGTTTCTCCGATCTAAATTCTTTACACCGGTAATGTAGATGAATATGTAATTGTAAATTTATTTTTGGTTTATTACTCGGTGTTCGATACTTTATTGAAATCCGCCTAACCTAGATTAGTGCCAAAATTTTCATTTTGAAGGTAGACACTTTGTACCAAAGCTAATCGACTTCATTCCTAAGACTAGAACTCGTTCAATACCTTTTAGCATTATCCTTAAACTCTTTTTTATCCATAATGAATATATTATAGATCAAATTATTTCTTTAACGCAAGGAGAGAAGGAGTAACAAAGGTATACAAATATTAGGGACCTTCTAATTCAACATGTTTGAGAAAGTTTTCACCCTCGAAATCATTTTCTTCTTTTATTAGAATTGGAAAAACTGGCATTGCATGTTTAGATTTGGTCTAAATTTTGTATTTGGATAAATTTTATATATGGAATCATGTGTCATAATTAAGTTTGCGAAAATGTTTTAAATTAAAGTAATGAAAAATTATGAACTTAAAATGGGTAAGTGTTATTTATCTGTATTGCTGTAAGTAAATAAAACAGTAATCTTTCTGAAAAATAAAATAGAAAGTTAGTAGAAACAATTCTGAAAAATAATATTCGAACTTCAAAATAATTTTTGAAACGTTGAAGGAACAAATCGAGCCCACTGAATACACAGTGTGTCCTTAAGGAAATTATTCCCCTCAAGTACCCGAGGTTATGGAATATATCCTCCCAGGATAGAACGATTTAACTCACCGGAGTGTTGGTACCAAAAACGCCGATGATCAGCGAACTACTCGATGGCAGCAAAACACACTGGAATTTTAGTGCAGAAGAAGAAGAAGATAATCAGAAAATTTCGTAAGTAAATATTCTGGGATTTGAAGGTCTATTTATAGCCAACTTGGTGATGTTTCTGAAGAGGTTTGCAACCTTTCAGAATAGTCATGACTGTTGGAATAGGTGTGATCCTCTGAAGAGGTTTGCAACCTTTCTAAACAGTCATGGCTGTTGGAACAGGTGTGACCCTCTGAAGAGGTTTGCAACCTTTCAGAATAGTCATGGCTGTTGGAAATTTTTTCCGGGAAATTTAAAACGAATTTAAATATTTCTTTTCCCACCATTTTCCATTCACACCTCTTTTGTTATTATTTATTAAATAACAAACCCAACAATCCCCCACATGAATGGGGAATGGCTATAAACTTAAAGGAATGCACGGACGTGTGTGTGTTTTACAAACAAGAATTGATTATCTGGATAAGTAGGCTTCTCTTTGAACTTTCCGTAGTGAACTTATATCGGATATACACGGTCAATCGGTAGATTTGATATCTTTGAACCGTCGAGCTTTGTTGTATACCTAGACAACATAAGTCACACAATCAATCCTTAACCATCTATGGTTCTCACGGTTGTGTTCGTTTCAGCCATGAACACCGCCTGGTTTCATGAGTGCTTAGAGAATGGGCCTTTACTTTCATTCTCCTTGAAGCGGCTTACACTTCACACTCACATAGGTGATTCCTAAACGTGTAATCCTAAAGACACACTATCTGGTCATATCCTGCCATACTTAGCAAATCATTAAAAAGCTTTAAGCTTTATTGACTCATCAAAAAAGCCTTAATGCTTTACCTCATTTTTTGAACATTGTCTTCATCACGAGAATGGGTTGAGTTAGTTGACAATGTTGAACCGTCATTCATAACTTTGTTTGGTCTCTTTGAACCTAGCTCTTGGGATCTCCAGTCTGCTAGGTAGAGTTACCGCCATGATGACTTGTCTTAGGCCTTTAACCCCATTCCCTTTGATGATCTTTCAACCGCCTCTCTAGATAGGCCTTTTGTAAGTGGATCCGACACGCTATCTCTTGACTTTACGTAGTCAATTGTGATAACACCACTAGAGAGTAGTTGTCTAACAGTATTGTGTCTCCGTCGGATATGACGAGATTTTCCGTTATACATAACGCTCCCTGCCCTACCTATTGCCGCTTGACTATCACAATGTATACATATAGGTGCCAAAGGTTTGGGCCAAAATGGAATATCTTCCAAGAAATTCCGGAGCCATTCAGCTTCCTCATCGGCCTTATCTAAGGCTATAAACTCAGCCTCCACTGTAGAGCGGTCAATGCACATTTGTTTGGACAATTTTCAAGACATCGCTCATCCACCGACTGTTTAGAATCGGTTGAACCGGTGATCTAATTTGCATCACTATACCCCTCTATTATCGTGGGATACTTATTGTAGTGCAAAGCATAATTTGGAGTATATTTCAAATACTTCAAAACTCGTTTCATTGTCATGAACGTTCAATGCAAACTTCCTTATGTTGTAGACTAATACATCTCGATTTTCGATTGCATATCAGATTATTGACTACACTTAATGTAGTAATTATAACAACAGCTGGAATGATTGTCATTAGTTGTGGCCACAACCTTTTAATATATGACACATTTCGTAATCATTCCGCCATTTTCAAGCATTTGTATGCTATTCATTCATATGTCTATATGATATGCAAATTATAGCACCTCCATTCATGAAACAAATCCAACTTGCAATGGATTTTGGTCATGTTCATCGGTTAGTTCACCTCATTATAGACCAACGTATTAATATATTCGTTCATGAACAGTCATGTCCATACTAAAATGTACAGACGTATCTTTCTATGAAAATTCACAACCTTCAAAGTGACATCATTTCATAAAAGAACTAAACAATATAAATTTTTAATAAGAAAATGACCTTTCGAAAAAGACATGTGACCAACTTTCGAATTAGTAGTTTCATCAACTAGTCTTTATTAAGACTAAACAACTGATGATTTTACCAACTACTATATCAATGGAGTTCAAAAATTATATAATTTAGACATTACGTCTAACATTGGCTTTTGTCATGCATAAGCTAAAAGCCCCCACATTTTAAATATTTCATCAACATATCATATATAATCAAATAATGACTATATGATTTGAAGTATTCTTAACGTAAACACATTTGTTTACACTCATTAATTTTTGAAACCATTTGACAATATTATTTGGTCAAATCTCGCATGTCATTGTTTACTAAACAATTTATCCAAACGTTACGACTTTCCCGGTTTCTCGGCCGGAGGAACANCGATCTCACTTAAGTTCCCCCGGACCGCTTATGCGGTCTAGAACCGCTTCTGCGGTCGCCGCATTTGCGGATCCACGTCCGCTTCTGCGGAAAACCCTGGTCCCTCAAGGACCGCTTCTGCGACCAATACGCCGCATCTGCGGAACCGCTTATGCGGTCCCTTTTTCCGCAGATGCGGAAATGACAGAACCAGTAAACTTCAAACATGCAACAAACTCCGAATTCTCCGTTTAACCACCCGAATTCACCCCGAGGCCCCCGGGACCTCAGCCAAAGGCACCAACATATCCCAATACATCATACGAACTTGCTCCAATCATCAAAACACACCTAACAACACTAAAATCATCAATTCACATCGGATTCAAGCCTAAGTTCTTCAAGAACTTCCGAAATGCACTTTCGATCAAAAACCCGACCAAACGATGTCCGAATGACCTGAAAATTTGCACACATATCCAAAATCACTTAACGAAGCTACAGCAACTCTCGGAATTCCATTCCGACCCCCGGATCAAATTCTCACCCATCCACCGGAATTCGCCAAAATACTAACCTCGCCAATTCAAGCCTAATTCTACACCGGGCCTCCAAAATCAATTCCGATCGCACTCCCAAGTCACAAATCACCCCCCAAAGCTAACCGAATCACCGGAAATCACATCCGAGCCTTCTAACTAATAATTTAACGTTCGGTTGACTTTTCCAAACCAAACCTTCCTTAAAGAGACTAAGTGTCTCATTTCCTATCCAAACCAATTCAATTCAACTCTAACTCACCCGTTGCTGATAATAAAACATGAAAGAGCAGTAAATGGGGGAAACGGGGCTGTAATACATGAGACGATGAGTCGGGTCGTCACATCAACCTTTCAGAACAGTCATGGTTGTTGGAAATTTTTGCGGGAAATTTAAAACGAATTTAAATTAATCCGAGAAAGAAAAACGGGCTAGACCGGACCGGGTCGCGGGTCATCCCTCCATTTCTGTTCCCACCATTTTCCATTCACACCTCTTTTGTTATTATTTATTAAATAACAAACCCAACAATCCCTCACATGAATGGGGAATGGCTATAAACTTAAAGGAATGCACGGACGTGTGTGAGTTTTACAAGCAAGAATTAATTGCATCTGGATAAGTAGGTTTCCCTTTGAACTTTCCGTAGTGAACTTATATCGGGTATACTCGGTCAATCGGTAGATTTGATATCTTTGAACCGTCGAGCTTTGTTGTATACCTAGACAACATAAGTCACACAATCAATCCTTAACCATCTATGGTTCTCACGGTTGTGTTCGTTTCAGCCATGAACACTGCCTAGTTTCATGAGTGCTTAGAGAATGGGCCTTTACTTTCATTCTCCTTGAAGCGGCTTAGACTTCACACTCACATAGGTGATTCCTAAACATATAATCCTAAAGACACACTATTTGGTCATATCCTGCCAGACTTAGCAAATCATTAAAAAGCTTTAAGCTTTATTGACTCATCAAAAAAGCCTTAATGCTTTACCTCGTTTTTGAACATTGTCTTCATCACGAGAATGGGTTGAGTTAGTTGACAATGTTGAACCGTCATTCATAACTTTGTTTGTTCTCTTTGAACCTAGCTCTTGGGATCTCCAGTCTGCTAGGTAGAGTTACCGCCATGATGACTTGTCCTACGCCTTTAACCCCATTCCCTTTGATGATCTTTCAACCGCCTCTCTAGATAGGTCTTTTGTATGTGGATCCGACGGGTTATCTCTTGACTTTACATAGTCAATTGTGATAACACCACTAGAGAGTAGTTGTCTAACGATATCGTGTCTCCGTCGAATATGACGAGGTTTCCCGTTATACATAACGCTCCCTGCCCTACCTATTGCCGGTTGACTATCACAATGTATACATATAGGTGCCAAAGGTTTGGGCCAAAATGGAATATCTTCCAAGAAATTCCGGAGCTATTCAGCTTCTTCACCGGCCTTGTCTAAGGCTATAAACTCAGCCTCCACTGTAGAGCGGTCAATGCACATTTGTTTGGACGATTTCCAAGACATCGCTCATCCACCGACTATTTAGAATCGGTTGAACCGGTGATCTAATTTGCATCACAATACCCCTCTATTATCGTGGGATACTTATTGTAGTTCAAAGCATAATTTGGAGTATATTTCAAATACTTCAACACTCGTTTCATTGTCATGAACGTTCAATGCAAACTTCCTTATGTTATAGACTAATACGTCTCGATTTTCGATTGCATATCAGATTATTGACTACACTTAATGTAGTAATTATGACAACAGCTGGAATAATATGCATCAGTTGTGGCCACAACCTTTTAATATATAACACATTTCGTAATCATTCCGCCATTTTCAAGCATTTGTATGCTATTCATTCATATGTCTATATGATATGCAAATTATAGCACCTCCATTCATGAAACAAATCCAACTTGCAATGGATTTTGGTCATGTTCATCGGTTAGTTCACCTCATTATAGACCAACGTATTAATATATTCGTTCATGAACAGTCATGTCCATACTAAAATGTACAGACGTATCTTTCTATGAAAATTCACAACCTTCAAAGTGACATCATTTCATAAAAGAACTAAACAATATAAATTTTCATTAAAGAAAATGACCTTTCGAGAAAGGCATGTGACCAACTTTCGAATTAGTAGTTTCATCAACTAGTCTTTATTAAGACTAAACAACTGATGATTTTATCAACTACTATATCAATGAAGTTCAAAAATTATATAATTTAGACATTACGTCTAACATTGGCTTTTGTCATGCATAAGCTAAAAGCCCCCACATTTTAAATATTTCATCAACATATCATATATAATCAAATAATGACTATATGATTTGAAGTATTCTTAACGTAAACACATTTGTTTACACTCATTAATTTTTGAAATCATTTGACAATATTATTTGGTCAAATCTCGCATGTCATTGTTTACTAAACAATTGTATCCAAACGTTACGACTTTTCCGGTTTCTCGGCCGGAGGAACAGCAGTGCGACTTGACGAGGCTATCGTCGTTTGCACCAACAGTCACAGAAGGAATTTCATTCTCATTTGCCATTTCTTACAGTGAACAACAGAAGAGACCAATTAATGGCAAAACCAAAACAGTAAATAATACTGTAATTAATAAACAGTACGTAATAAAAACAACTGAAGTTTTTATATACTATTTTACAGAAAAGACGATGAAGTTTTTATGTTCTTCATCGTTTTCTGAATTTCAATACTCTGATGAAGTTTTTATATCTTCAAATCAGAATAATAAAATTCAGACAGAATACAGAGTATAATTTAATAATTTCCTTAAGATTGTTATTTATCTGTATTGCTGTAAGTAAATAAAACAGTAATCTTTCTGAAAAATAAAACAGAAAGTTAGTAGAAACAATTCTGAAAAATAATATTCGAACTTCAAAATAATTTTTGAAACGTTGAAGGAACAAATCGAGCCCACTGAATACACAGTGTGTCCTTAAGGAAATTATTCCCCTCAAGTACCCGAGGTTATGGAATATATCCTCCCAGGATAGAACGATTTAACTCACCAGTGTATCGGTACCTAAACCTCTGGTGATCGGCGAACCACTCGATGGTCGTAAAACACACTGGAATATTTTGTGCGGAAGAAGAAGAAGAAGAAGATTCAGAAAATTTCGTAAGTAAATATTCTGGGATTTGAAGGTCTATTTATAGCCAACTTGGTGATGTTTCTGGAGAGATTTGCAACCTTTCAGAATAGTCATGACTGTTGGAACAGGTGTGACCCTCTGAAGAGGTTTGCAACCTTTCAGAACAGTCATAGCTGTTGGAACAGGTGTGACCCTCTGAAGAGGTTTGCAACCTTTCAGAACAGTCATGGTTGTTGGAAATTTTTGCGGAAAATTTAAAACGAATTTAAATTAATCCGGGAAAGAAAAACGGGATAGACCGGACCGGGTCGCGGGTCATCCCTCCATTTCTTTTCCCATCATTTTCCATTCACACCTCTTTTGTTATTATTTATTAAATAACAAACCCAACAATAGTAACGTACTTTTAATAGTTGATTTCAACATCTTATAGTAATGTTACTATTTACATAAAAGAAATCAAAGACCAATTATTTGATATATATAAATTGTTGTAGTTGCGTCATAGACTTTGTTGGAAAAGTTCTTCATTTTTTAAAAAGAAGTATGCCATAAATATGATTATGTTATAAAATAAAGACCGTAAAGTAAATAAATCGAACACAAATATATATAGAGCGAGATTGATATATTATTCAACTTCAAACTGATGTACATAATAAACTGAAATCTCCTCTATTTATAGAAGAAAGGAAGTTGTTTGTAAGCTGCTACTGTACCAGATTTAGATAATCTTCTACCGGGAATAATATTTATCCATAACGGAGTACCAAAATGAAAAGCTTTTTCAGGAGGCTTATTTTCAATAGAGTACTAAATAGATAAACATATTTACGACGGGGTCTCATATGGATAAGCTTCTTGAAAAAGCTTATTCTTCACAGCGGAGTACTATACGAACATTTATAATATAATATATTTATAACAGATTATATACATCTAGAAAGCCACGAGATGGACTTTCTTCACTTCTTCTTTGGACCTCACAAGTCTAATAATAACATGTGAACCTCACAATCTCGCTGACCGGTCTATATGTAGTTCTTTTTCTGCTTTATTTACTCCATCCATCTTCTAAAATTGTAGAGCTAAAATTATAAATTTAAAAAACTTTTCATGCAATATGATTTGAGCATCAAACGGTTGATCAGTTAAAGAAAATTTTACATAATTTTTATAATTAAAAAATGTTTGAAAATACATCCTTCTCAAAAATTGATATTAAAGTACAAAATCAGACCTTCTATTTCAATTGGATTGAATATTGATTACTAAATTCTTTAAACTAATTTATATAGTTATAATTTCATTTAACAAAGTGCTACTTAATCACATCTTTATATTGAAAAGTTTCTCGAAAATATAAGATAACGCTCCAAATAAAAATAGCTAAGTATTAGTAGTTAGTTATGAGGATTTGGTCATTACTCATAAAGAAAATTACACTTTTGAAGTTTGTTTTTCGATGATTCAAACAGTTGATCATTTGAAAAGTCAATACAAAAAGTTAATGACTAATTTATCAAAAGCTAGCTATACAAAGAATTATTGTGCCACGATATGCTAATACGGCAATGCTGAATAAATGTAGTAAAAGAAGGGAATTTGAAGGCCTACCACATCGCGGTGCTTTACTGTGCCGTGATTATAGCTCTGGTTTGGATATAGATTTTTTTAACTTTTATATTTTTTTAAAACTTTTATTTTGTAAAAAATTTTGACGAAAAATTTTCAAGTTCCAAAATTTTGGTGATTTTTTTTCTTCCACTAACAAAATTTCAACATGTTTTAAGTAAAATGCATGTCCAAAAATATATTAACGTCAAAAAATATTTTTCAACATAATTTCAAAAATAATTTTAATCAAATTTATGTCCAAACGACTACTTAGAGGGTTTTGTGCTGTAAAAATTGCACGGGGCGCCCTATTTGGGCGCCCCTTTTTAACTTGTAGCCGCTTTGTCTTTTTGTTTGCATCCGTACCCACTTTTTAAAAAATTTCAGCTCTAGAGCTGAAGTTTTTATTTTTTAACTGGAAAACTTAGCTCTAGAGCTGAAGTTTTCATTTTATAACTTGAAAACTTCAGCTCTAGAGCTGAAGTTTCCCGGTTACTAAACAAAAACTTATAAAATAAAACTTCAGCTCTAGAGCTGAAGTTTTTATTTTATAACTGGCAAGCTTCAGCTCTTCGCGAGTTAAAAAAAAAACTTCGGCTCTAGAGCTGAACTTCAGGCCCGACTACTAAAATGCTGAAGTTTTGTGTAATTGCCTTTGCTACTTCAGCCCCGTGTGCTGAAGTTATGTGAAAAAGCGGGTACGCTTGCAATTTTTTTTGCAAAGCAGGCACAGGTTAAAATGTGGCACAAAAAGCGAGTATAGATGCAAATGCCCCTTTTGTGCTTTTTTATATATCATGTTCTCCATCTTAGGTATAAAGGTAAAGCCCATATTCATCTTAGAACGCTTAAAAACAAGTTTAATTTGTTTGGGAAGTCATGTGTGATTACGTGGTTGTGTAATTACTGTAATTATACAATTGGACAATTATATAGTATAGTAATTAGAATGACCTGTTTGTTTTCCAAAATGTAATTATAGTATAATTCTCAATGTCATGTTTGGTTGAATAAGTGTAATTATATATTAAATATTTTTTTTCTTCAGATTAACATATTAAAATATGCTATTAAATAATTATAAGTTGATAAATAATATCCTAAAAGTAGTATCTTCCAACTACATAATATTATTACGTAAATGAATTAATCAAAACTACAATAACATGATAAATACATGTATATATACAAGAAATACAAATATTATTCATAATTGTGTATTTAAACTATATTTAAATAAATAAAAGTATTAAATAATTACAAATTGATAACTAGTGTCAAAGAAATTACCGGTATCTTGAATTCTTGACTATCTTTAAAATAATAATATATTAACTTAAAATAATTAATAAAAATTTGAATTAAGAATTTAAATTTTTTACAAATTCACGTGAGCAAAATATGAAATATATAATTTGTTGTATCTTTTAATAATAAAATATAAATATGAGTTTAAAAAGTATTTTTTTCTTAATGATTATTTTATACATATGAATAGAAAACAAAACTAGTAAAATACAAAATTGTGTTTAACAACTAAGAAAAACCAAAGAAAATAGAAAAGAAAGAAGCATGATATAAGAAGTTGCAAAATTATATGAAAGCACACCATAAGCCACATGTTGGAAGGTTAAAAGAATGAGAATAAGAGAAATTAAAAAAAAATTACTAAATATAGTTGAAAAAGAAAAATAAAGAAATTAGAAAAGTTATATTATCTCGTGTAATTACCACCAATTCTCACATCTTCCTTTGAGAATTGAAGGGTGTAATTACACCCTCACAATTTTACCCAATTCTATACTGACCAAGAAATTACTTGGCCAAACAAACATATCAAACTTTATAATTACATCTAAATTCAATTTCTATGTGGCTTCTAGGTTTTGACTAGTGAGAAAATAATTGAGAAGTCTTGAAGAGTCCACACCCTGTTCTAATAATTTCCACGAAATACCAAATATTCTCACGTAAGATATTTACTATGGGATCGTTTGGTACACGGACCAAAATTATCCTGGGACTATAGTCATGTCATTATAATTCCTAGAATCTTGAGATCATCAATGTCCTTGTGAACATCACGCACAGGGGCGGAATTACAGGCAAAAATATGGGGTACGTGAACCTATGGTCTTTTCGTAAAATTAGATATTTTATGTACAATTTCTAAAATTGGTATAATATTAACTATATGCATCCATCCTCCAAGAAGGTTGAATGATACACTTGGTTGAAGGGTGAGGTAACTACCAAGAGGAATATGCATCAATTCCCATTTAATACATTTTTTCTCCTTTTTTTTTTTTAAATCATGCATCATCATTTATCAGCTCCTTTTAAAGTATGGATCAATAGATTTCACTTGCAGTATAGTCAGTTGGAATGAAATTTCATCTGTTAAAACAAAATGAATGAAAGTTCGCTGCGAAAACTCTGGAAGATAAATGAACTATCTATATATACTGTATACATAAGAACGTTCTTTAGGATTATTCTCCAGTTTCTCAGCGCAGGGTAAAAGCATATAATTCACATAACAAAACTAAAATGTTAACTGTGTAAAATATGTCAAACTCTCCAGAAGTAGGGTGTGTCAAAGAGATTTCGTTATAAATCGAGGGGCATAGCAGGTATTAAACCAAATCAAAACTATTGTCATTCCAGGGAGTGTGTGGTATAAAGGAAAATATTTTTCAAATAACTATTTTCTTACTAGAAAATATTTTATGAAATTTTTTTTCACTCATCAATCAAACATGAAAAAATATAAGTGATAAAACTATTCGTTTTCAAGGAAAATATTTTTGTAGGAAAACATTTTCATCCATACCAAACACACCCCTATATTCCTTTTATTTTACTGTAGATCTATATATCTATATTATTATAAAAGTATGAATATAATGTCGGTTTACACAAATCACCTTATAATATTGAATGCTAGAATTCACGAGGAAAGGATATAATTGGAAATAATAAGCATTAGGATTCTGGTTGGATACGGTCAACGAAGAGTTACATTACCACTTCAAGTGATTATCCTTTTTAGTTTGGAAAATTTTAGGTGAAATCACTTAATTTTTCTTCTCGGCAATTGATAACTAGCGTATTTTCCTAATAGAAATATCCTAAGTTTCTTAAAAAGGATCTTGGCTCCACCTTTTTTAAGTTTATAGCTTATAAATTACTTTTACTATATTAATTATTTCATATATAATTTTAAATAATTACTAATTTTAGATTTTACCCTTTGTAGAAGAAATTAAGGAGAGTAAAATCGAGATTCTCTATGTAAATTGATGTCATTATTCGTCCTTTTCTTTTTTTTATATTCTATATTTCTTATATGT
>NW_017670363.1:0-19302 GCF_001879085.1 Nicotiana attenuata | reverse complement strand
GTAAATTGATGTCATATTTGCCTTCTTTTTTTTTATATTTCATATTCTTATAATGTCTTTGCTCACATTATTTCTTCATTTGAACTGGTCATCCAAATTTTGGTTGGTTTTATAACTTTAACAAAAGATATACAATATATAAATTCTGACAAAATATCTTTCATTAGTGTATTATTTTTAAAAAAATTACCAAATATTATAGCGTAGGACAATTTTCACCGAACTATGCTCATTGATTAGTTCAACACATGCTCAACAGCCGAGGAAACACGAACATGCCTATATAGATAACTCCCAAAGTTTATGTCTAGAATCCATAGCCGAAGACATGGACAAATATAAAAGAGAATTATAATTGGTTGAATTGCTACGGGTAAGAAATTTCATGTTTACACACAAGTTTTTTTAAATATTTTTTGTCAATTTTTTTATTTTTTTTTTTTTCTTGAAAAATGCAGCAAACACTAAAGAGGGTGAACGGTAGGGGTGTACAAAGGAAACCGACAAACTGCACCAACCCGATAATTCGAGTCAAATCGAGAAAAAAAATCGGACTATAGTTTGGTTTGATTTGGTTTGTTGTTGGGAAAAAAACCCGAGCATAATTGGTTTGGTTTGGTTTTAACTAAAGAAAGTCCAACCGAAACCAAACCAACCCGACATTACATTTATAGAAATTTTAGATATATTTAATATATAAATATACTTATTGTGATGTAATTTATAAATATTTCTTAAACTATTTCATAATTTTATCTTTTAAGGTATTATTTCAAGGTTGGACTTAGAACTTTTGAATGTTCCAATAAGTTTTATAGCCATTAATATTAGTAAATTAAATAATGCTAACAAAAGCCCAAACCAAAATCAAATCAATACTAATGCTAACAAAAGACATTCAATTCAATACTACGAACGAGAATGTATTGAATATCTATTTTTTGTTTTGCAATAATTTAGATAAAAATGCATAACCTATTTTTATTTTTTCTTTAGCGTTTAGTCATGTAATTAATACTCCCTTATTAATCTACTTATTTTAGCATGACTTAGTACTTTTAGATTATGTTTATTTTTATTATGGCTTTTTAATTAGCAATGTTTATATTACATAATTTTATTGTCTTTATTGTTGAATATTTTATGATAATGCCATGACACATCTCATTTTTTTATTATTTTCTTGGAAAATACCTTATATAGTTGTATCCTACTAGAATTAAAGAAATATTTTGAGCACAAGTTATATGTTTTGTGCTACGAAGATTTTACCGGAAAAAACCCGAAAACCCGAGAAAAACGATATTGAAAAAACTCGAGTTTTATTGATTTGGTTTGGTCTTTAAATTTAATAACCCGAGACAATTGGTTTGATCTGGTAATTACAAAATTCGAACCAACCCGACCTGTGTACACCCCTAAGGCTCCAATGAAAGGTACTACTTGAGAAGTTGAGATTATTATCAAATCATGTCAGAGGATCATATTCATTTAAAACTTACTCATATTAATGGAAGACCGTGTATGACATTTAAGGAAGTTGCAAAAAAAAGTGCATAATTAGAATCAAATAGTAATAATTCTCATTGCTTATGTGACACAGTTTTCTTCAAAATGCCATCAGCTCTTCGAGATTTGGTTGCATTGTAATTCAATCGACGTTATCAAATTGTATGATGCTAATTATAAAGATATGTTAGATAGCTTCGGAAGGATACATGATAGCTCATCTCATACTCAATTACAATGGACTCTAAAGAGCATTAATTATTTTTTAGAGAATATGGATAAGAGTGCTAAAAGATATGATTTACTAAACTTGATCAGGACCGAGATGATAATGTTGCCAAAATACTGAGAAATTATTGAAGAAAAAGTCATACAAGTGCCTTAGGAACATTTCAATGCACAATGAAAGCTAAATCCTGAATAAAACAAGCTTTTAAAATTATATTACAAAGAGTCAATTCTTATAGAGGGGTATTATTCTTTGTAGATAGCCCCAAATGATCTAAAAATACTCTTATATCGTGCATTATTTATAAATGTTAGATTAAGAGGCATGATAGCACTAACGATAATAATTTTATCAGGGGTCCTACGACCCACTGTAAATTCAACATACCTCTTCAAATAATTGAAACAACCATCCTAAATATATCAAGCAGAGTGGTGGTGTTAAATCGATAAGAAAAACAAATATAATAATATGGGAAGAAGCGTCAGAAGATCGAAACAATTGACATGAAGTTTAGAGATATAATAGATGTTGATGAACTGTTTGATGAAAAAGTATATGAGAGAAAGAGCAGATCCTACATTTATTAATTTCTTACTTCGAGTCAGAGATGGTGAAGAGCATACAATAAAAGACAATTTGATCCTTATTCCAGAATAATTAGTTTTCAAGCCCAATAGTGATCGTAGTGGCGAAGATCTCTTAATAAAGAAATAATTTTCGTCATAAAAGGGAAATAGAAGTTGTGTAAAGTATATGACAAAAAAATTTATCTTAGCTAACAGAAATTAATATGCTGATCGACTACAAGAGATATTAATTTTCAAGTTTCCTGATGAAAGTAAAATATTACTCAATTTTAACTCATTAGAAGATGAGACCAACAATGTAATTACTACCACAAAAGATACTTAAATACTCGGTAAATGACCTTTCACCATATAGGTACATTGTCAAGTTCATCATATCTTATGTATGTTAGTGTCAAGAAAAAAATATAACAAACAAAGGATCTTCCATTATCATGCATGGTAGTTTCTTTTTACCAGAAAAACATGCCTATACGTTTAAAACCGTCAAATGACTTATGTAATGGTACAACGATGGTAGGGAGATGTTTTGACTATAATATCATACATGAAAAAAATATGATGGATCAAGGTGCTTCTAAGTATGTGTTTATCCCTGAATTTATCTTTCACCTCCAGAAAATAAAGAATATCTTCTTAAATTCGTCAAATATTAATTTTCAATACACTTGTATTTTGCATTGATAATGAATAAAGCTCAAGGTCAAACAATTTTATTTGACGGTATTTGCTGAAGCATGTTCTATCGTACGAAAAATGATATGTTGCACTTTTAGAAGGGATATCAATATCGATGACCAGGGTTCTGATCATGAAGGAGCAGCCAAAGAGTCAAAAGTAAACATACACAAAAAAAGTATCATTTATAAAGAAGTCTCACGTAAGATATGACCACATTGCATATTTCTAAACGATAACTACATAATATTTGTGATCTATAAGTACATAATAATATTATCTAGCTTAATTTGATCATTAATGCAGATTCAAAGAATGTCCGATTAATTTAAATTTAAGTGTTATACTAATGTAATAACATTGACTTTTGGTATAAATGATTGTTGTATTTTTACATGTTAATTGCTTTACAAAAATTGCTTTATAACAATTTCTATGTATATATACTTATATAATTTACTAAACCCTTATGCGCCATTATTAACGTGCAACGCACGTTCATAGAAACTAGTTATATTAAAAGTACGAAGGCTCTTAGCGAAATGTCGTTCGCATTTTTTACCCTTTAAAAATTGATTTCACACTAGATAAAATTGTCATGTCATTATTTTTCTATATTTAAAATTTTAAAATCAATTACAATTTTGGTTATTAAATCCTTCCTTATTTGAACTTGGTAGAAACTCCTAAGTTTTAGGAATTCATAATCAATTAGTTTTACATTATATAAATTATTTCCTTATTTGAAATACTAACATAAGTATAGATAATATCTTTCACGTTAATTTTATTACTATTTAGGAAAATAAAATTGTATTGGTCAGAAATATGACCACCCCGACCGAGGCGACCACGATCCTGTTTCAGTCACCGTATGAAAGAAGTCAACGGAACCATTTTGACTCCATCACCGCGACATTCTCCACAAGTGACGAGGGTACGCCCCTCACCCCGACCAGTAGGCTTCCACAATTCTGACAAGACAAGTTATGTCTAAGGAAAAAGCAGGTTTCTTTCGACTATAAATATGAAGCGAAGGGAATCCAGAAAGGGGGGGGGGGACTTCTGATCGACTTCTTCTCCAAAAACTCTAATAAGTCAGAGAACAGATAACAGAACTCCACCCAACAAAAAGGAAGCTCCGTCTAGAGAGGAAGCGAGAGAAACACAACAATTGTAACTCCTTTCCCCTCCAAGGAGGGGGCAGGGCAAAGCTTCATCATGAATAAAACATTTTCGATGCTTCCTCCATTTTTGTATTTAATTGCCATTTCTTTATCTTTAGATCCGATACGAATTATGATTAACTATGATTTACTCCTTCATCTTTTTGATTGATTTGCTTAAAAAGAGTTTAAAATCTTTTGAGTCAAACAAAAATCAACTTATGTAAATTTTAGTTCACTTCAGAAACAAGTTATGTACAAATATGTATTCACACATTTTTAAAAGTTAAAGATAATTGTATATTTAAACTAATTAATCGATATGTATTAGTTTCGAAGTCAAAATTCGCCATCTTGCTAAACAAATAAACGTAGATATACTATTAAATATTTTGTTCAAAAACACTATCAACTCAATAATTCAGAAATAGCATGCAATATTATAGATAAGTTTTTTTTTAAATAAAGCTCCCCAGACAGATGTCTAGGCGTTGTATTGCAAAAAAGATCATTGAGGAGGGTTAGGCCTGACCTCGGAAACATAATACAACATGGTGATTGCTATAACTCAAAAAGGACAGTAGAGGAAACTACCTCTCTACTGCCAAAGCTATATACATCCTAATTCAACTAACAAAAAAATTGTTCTTTTCATGTCAGCACCTGGTGTCCGCAGCGCTGAACCATTGATGCGAGCAATGCCTGCCAAACTGGGACTAAGGCCAAGGGCCTTTGCCATCAAAGATTCAAAAATTCGACCTCGCTCGAACTCAACACGGGTCGTTATTTCGATAAGTTCGAAATAACACCCTTAAGGCCAAGGCCTTCGCCATCAAAGATCGACATGTTCGACCTCGTTCGAACTCACACGGGTCATTATTTCGATAGGTTCGAAACAACAGCCCTAAGGCCAAGGGCCTTCGCCATCAAAGATCGACATGTTTGACCTCGTTCGAACTCACACGGGCCGTTATTTCGATAAGTTCGAAACAACACCATTAAGGCTAAGGGCCTTCGCCATCAAAGATCGACATGTTCGACCTCGTTCGAACTCAAATAGGCTGTTATTTCGATAAGTTCGAAATAACACCCTTAAGGTTAAGGCCTTCACCATCAAAGATCGACAAGTTCGACCTTGTTCGAACTGGGACTTAAGGCTAAGGGACTTCGCCATCAAAGATCGACATGCTCAACCTCGTTCGAACTCTGACGGGCTGTTATTTCGATAAATTAGAAATAACACCCTTAAGGCTAAGGCCTTCGCCATCAAAGAACGACATGTTCGACCTCGTTCGAACTCAGACAGAACTGTTGTTTAGATAAATTCGAAATAACTCCCTTAACGCTAAGGGCCTTCGCCATCAAAGATCGACATGCTCGACCTCGTTCGAACTCAGACGGGCTGTTATTTTGATAAATTCGAAATAACACCCTTAAGGCTAAGGCCTTCGCCATCAAATATAGACATGTTCGACCTCGTTCGAACTCACACGGGCCGTTATTTCGATAAGTTTGAAACAACACCCTTAAGGACAAGGGCCTTCGCCATCAAAGATTCAGAAGTTCGACCTCGCTCGAACTCAACACGGGTCGTTATTTGATAAGTTCGAAATAACACCCTTAAGGCCAAGGGCCTTCGCCATCAAAGATCGATATGTTCGACCTCGTTCGAACTCACACAAGTCGTTATTTCGATAAGTTTGAAACAACACCCTTAAGGCCAAGTGCCTTCGCCATCAAAGATCGACATGTTCGACCTCGTTCGAACTCACACGGGCCGTTATTTCGATAAGTTCGAAACAACACCCTTATGGCTAAGGGCCTTCGCCATCAAAGATCGACATGTTCGACCTCGTTTGAACTCAGACAGGCTGTTAATTCGATAAGTTCGAAATAACACCCTTAAGGCTAAGGCCTTCACCATCAAAGATCGACAAGTTCGACCTCGTTCGAACTCAGACAGGCTGTTATTTTGATAAATTCAAAATAACTCCCTTAAGGCTAAGGGCCTTCGCCATCAAAGATCGACATGCTCGACCTCGTTCAAACTCAGACGGGCTGTTATTTCGATAAATTCGAAATAACACCCTTAAGGCTAAGGCCTTCGCCATCAAAGATCGACAAGTTCGACCTCGTTCGAACTTGGACTTAAGGCTAAGGGCCTTCGCCATCAAAGATCGACATGTTCAATCTCGTTCGAACTCAAACGAGCTGTCTTCTCGATAAGTTCGTAATGAAACCCGCAAGGCCAGAGGCCTACGTTACAAAAAGAGAACCGGGACTCGCCAGACAAGCCCTCACCTCGCGATGAGATCATGAATCGACTGAAAGATGAAACACAAGACAAGTGGCGAAAAAGAGAATTCTTTATTCATGGTCATAAGTACGGGCCATCGCCGCTTACATCCGGCCGGGGCCAGTCAACTGATAACTAACAAAAAAAGAGAAAGGAAGGAAGAACGCAACAACAAGAAACAAACAAACGCACACCGGCGTACGAAGTAAAAAAAAACGACAAAGCACTACTTTTTCTTCACTCGGCGCCAACACCGCTGTTACCGTCATCATCTCCATAAGGCTCATCATCGTCACCACCTGCACCCACATCAGCTTCGGGTGTCGCCACATCATATCCACAGTTGGCACGAGCCTCGCGAGCCTTCTCACGCGCCTTCTCGAAGGCCGCCTCAGTCACGGCGCCCGCTTCCCACAAGTTCTTGAAAATGTCTCGCTGGGCTTCGGCGTAGACCCATAGCTCGTGAGTCTGGCGGGGAACAGCAGCGCGGAACGGTCCAGGCTGGGCTCTCAGCCGCTGATTCTCCTCCTCTAAGGCAGCGACTTGATCTGCCAGAGCCGAGGCCTCCTGATCAATCGTGCTAATCTGTTCCTCGAGCCTCGCTTCCCTGAGGGTCGCAGTAGCCCTCTCCGATTCTTGCTGGGACTCATGCATGCGATTGGCCTCCTCTAAGGCCGCTGCCCTTGCCGAAGCCTCTGACCAGGCCCTCTCCATACGCTATAAATCGGCAACCTTGCTCTCCAGTGCACTCAACTTCCCTCTCCATTCGGTGCTCATCTCCGCAACTCTGGCCCGGCTATGCTCCATCTCCAACTGCATCGCTCCTAACTTGCCCTGTAGGTATTCGCATTCTGCAGCGACCCCTTTACCCACTTCGAGCTCTTCGTCCTTGAGGCGTAGTTGCTTTTCGAGCTTGCTCTTGCTGCGGAGCGTCTGCAACAACTCCTGATCCCTTTTCTCCAACTCCTCGCCCAGAGCTCGCTTGCGGGAATCCATCCTCAACCGCTCGTGCAACTCACGACACCTGTGGCATAGCGACGATACTTTTCCAGCAACTGCAAGAAAATCCTCTATCGAATGTTGGCCCTACGGATGCTTTCCACCTCCACCAGATACGTCTAAAATAAAAAGGAGGAAAAATCAGTTAAGTTGATACTCACTAACACAAAGGGGAAAGTCGAAATAAGAGCCGAATGCGACATACCCTCAAACCCATTATGGCCACGTCGTTCCTCAACTTGGCATCAACATCGTTCCGCAGGGACTCATTTTCAGCTTCCGAACACAGCAAGCTAAGCTGCGACACCAAGTTATCCCCCTGTGTCAGGAGATTCACATTAGAAGGAATATCAAGAAGACGAGACTGTCCGCCCGCGTAAACCACCGAATGAGTAAGGCCCTCTTCGAACATCCTAACATCATCAGGATCCAAATCAGTCTCAGATTCATATTCGTCGACCATCATACTCTTCCCCTTCTCTGCCGCTGAAAGGGGAGTACGATCCGCCGCAGATGGAGAAGGCACACTCGAAGACACGACGGCGGCACTAGGGGTCTGGCTCTCTACTCCGGAAGGACGTTGATCATCACCGGCAGTGGAAACTCCGGGTTGGTTCACCATAACAGTCGAATCTTCCGGGCACTAACTGCCAACGCCAGCCTCGCCCACTCGCTCTATCTCTAAGGGAGACGCCGCAGCAGCACCATCTCCTAGGCCCTTGGGGGGGGGAGGGGGACTCGTCCAAATTGATCACAGTTGGAGGTGCCGACTCGAATGCATCCCTCCGTCTCTTCGACGTCCTTTCCTCTTCCCCGTTCGATGGTGATCCATTCGCAGGGCGGATAACATCAAATGGAGCTTCTTGAGGGGCTGTCCTCGCCGGAGTGGCCAGAACCGCAGATTCGACCGAAGCCGCCCTCGATGAAGGATGAGTAGCGGGTACTGCAACAAGACGAGCAGATGCGGCCGACCGACGAAAGGCTAGCTGAGGAGCCCTTCTCCGAACTCTCCCTGGTAACAACAAACAACGTTCAAGAGATAAAACGAGAACGGAAAAGGACAGGTAGGAAATAGGGACGTTCTCACCTGCAAGGGGCCTATGTCCAAACCTCTCATGAAAGGTTGACCAAGTGCGAACCCCCGCTGTATGGGGAAGGACGGCCTCAACCCATTCGCGAATCCCCTCCAAAGGCGGCGGGGGCAGTTTCTCGGCTGCGAAACCACGAAGTAGGTCAGCGCATACAACATAAAAGGCAAAAGAAAAGAGAAAAATTGGCCAATCTACTAATCAGAAGCGTAGACCTACGGGCAAAATTCCACACTTCGAGAAATCCGGTTAGGTCCGCCACGAGATGCTCAGTCCGCACATAGAAAAAGTTCTCATAAAAGCGACGATTGGTCCTGTCGTCCATCTTTACCACTAGGCTTTTCGACCCCCGAGGACGCGCATGGATCATCGAGCCCCGAATCAACTGGGGCGAACAGGCTAAGGACGTGGCCCAGAGTAACCTCTCGACCAGCGAGCTCCGCATACTTGATAAACATGAGTAACAACTTGTACAAATAAGGAGAAAGCTGGGCCGGGCATACCTCATAATAGCGGCAGAAATATACCACCAGCATAGAAAGCGGGAGCGTGTACCCTACAAGAAAGGGGTAGGCATAGAACATACAAAATCCGGGATGGTCAATTTGAACCCGGTCGTCTCTCCCCGCCGGTACCATCTCGACAAAGCTAGGAATGCCCCATCGTTCCTTCAAATTCGTAATCCCTACCTCCCCTATGAGGGGAGGGATATCCACCGGCTCCGCCCCACCGTCAGCCGTGAAGTCGATCGCATCTCTCCCCGGGCGGGGTAAAATTTCTTCTACAAAGGGGACCTCTTCACCCTCCACCAACTCTACATCTCTGGCGGCTGGAGCAGAGTTCTCAATCGCCGGAGGAGCAACATGAAGACTGTCACGGGAAGAAACACCTGCCATCTTTAGCCCAAAGAAAAGAGAGAAAGAACTCGACAGGAGAAGCGAAGAAATTAAGGATTGCTATGAGCAAAGGAGTAAGATAGAGCTCGAATTAACAGAAAAGGAGATATCCTGAGAATTTTTTCAAAGATGAACAACAAAGTGCGAAAAACAAATTATGGGGTTTCCCGATTTATAAGAGGCATAAATACCCCGAGCGCGAGACCTAATGGTCGCCATTAAGATCCAATGGGACGAGAAAAGTTTTAGGTCCTCAGAAAGGTGCATCATAAGACCGTTTACACGAAGCAGCGCTTCACTTACCAACCGGCGCTTCAGTTTCTAAACTGTCATAACCGTAAGCGAATACTGATCGACACCCCCGAACAATTTCGAAACTTACAACGCGAAAAGAAACAATATGGGGGTCAAATTCCTTCCGACTACGCTGCGCACGTGATCCGCCCATCGGAGTCGTCAAAGTACGACCCCGCCGAACGGATTGACTAATTGTATTGGTCAGAAATCTGACTACCCCGACCGAGGCGACCACGACCCAAATTCAGTCACCGTATGAAAGAAGTCAACGGAACCATTTTGACTCCATCACCGCGACATTCTCCACAAGTGACGAGGGTACGCCCCTCACCCCGACCAGTAGGCTTCCACAATTTTGACAAGACAAGTTATGTCTAAGGAAAAAGCAGGTTTCTTTCGACTATAAATATGAAGTGAAGGGAACCCAGAAAGGGGGGACTTCTGATCGACTTCTTCTCCAAAAACTCCAATAAGTCAGAGAACAGATAACAGAACTCCACCCTAAGGAAAAGGAAGCTCCATCTAGAGAGGAAGAGAGAGAAACACAACGATTGTAACTCCTTTCCCCTCCAAGGAGGGGGCAGGGCAAAGCTTCATCATGAATAAAACATTTTCGATGCTTCCTCCATTTTTGTATTTAATTGCCATTTCTTTATCTTTAGATCCGATACGAATTATGATTGACTATGATTTAATCCTTCATCTTTTTGATTGATTTGCTTAAAAAGAGTTTAAAATCTTTTGAGTCAAACAAAAATCAACTTATGTAAATTTTAGTTCACTTCAGAAACAAGTTATGTACAAATATGTATTCACACATTTTTAAAAGTTAAAGATAATTGTATATTTAAACTAATTAATCGATATGTATTAGTTTCGAACTCAAAATTCGCCATCTTGCTAAACAAATAAACGTAGATATACTATTAAATATTTTGTTCAAAAACACTATCAACTCAATAATTCAGAAATAGCATGCAATATTATAGATAATTTTTTTTAAATAAAGCTCCCCAGACAGATGTCTAGGCGTTGTATTGCAAAAAAGATCATTGAGGAGGGTTAGGCCTGACCTCGGAAACATAATACAACATGGTGATTGCTATCACTCAAAAAGGACAGTAGAGGAAACTACCTCTCTACTGCCAAAGCTATATACATCCTAATTCAACTAACAAAAAAATTGTTCTTTTCATACTTTGTTCTAATACTAGGCATTTGCCACTTATCCATCATGAAAGGGTATTTGGCTTCTTTTGGGAGTTGTTCAAAGGATTGGTAAATCATTCTCGTATCAGATATGGAGGCGATTTTAGCTAAGGAATCGGCTACCTGATTTCCTTCTCTGTAACAGTGTTGGACCGTCGCATTTGCTTCTTGAACCCATCTTGTAATTCTATCCGCCATCATCTTTAGTTTCCTGTTCTTGTTTCCTTCTTGGTTGACCATGTTCACTATGATATTTGAATCAAGTTTGAGAACAAAATTAGTGAAACTCAACTAGTTGCACCATTTTCCTCCGAACTCAGCAGCTAGAGCCTCGGCCATGTTATGACTATCACAATCTATCGACATTGCATAGGCCATGATACAGTTACCATCCTCATCTATGATTCCTCCTATGCCGGCTTTCCTACTTTCCTTGATATGGTTTCCATCCGTGTTAACTTTAACCTTGCCATGAAGCGGAGGATGCCATTGAACTTGCTTCCACGTTTGTACAGGCTTCAACTTTTCAATTAAGTTGCAGAGAGAAGGCCAGTTATATTGAGTATCTTCATTCGGCATAAGTTTGGCTATATTGGCTTTGATGTTCCATACAACCTGTCGCTTCATGATATTGTGTTGGAATTTCCTTTGCGTGGCATATCTACAAGAACATCTTTGTTTCCAAATTTCCCAGCAGATAAAGGTTGGTACAGCTTATAGAACCAGGCCATGAATTTTATTTTTTGTTTTGACTTCCCACCAATTCTTGAGAATTGCCGCAATAGGTGCATTTTGGTGGGTGATGCCCAATGGGCTGCCAATACTCTTCCATATGTTTATCGCCGCTTCACTTTATACAAAAATATGTTGCATGGATTCCACCTGTGGCACGTTACAACAAGAACACCTCGACACAATGTTAGTACCAAGCTTACAAATCAAATCATCAAAAGGCAATTTTCTTTTCAAAATTCTCCAAGTTAGGAAGGACATTTTAAAAGGAATAGAATGATGCCAAAGATTCTTTAAAACATTATTTTTCTGTTTTGTAAATCTAATAAAGTTCCGTGCGGATTTGTTTGAGAAATTTCCATCATCCGACAAGGACCAAATATGAAAATCATCATCCATATCATTACCTACCTCAATTTTACAAATAAAATCAGAGATGTGGGAATGGAGAACCTGATTTAACCTGTTGATGTCCCATTGCCCATTAGTTAAGAATTCCTTAACTTGGGTTTTGGCCGAGTTTCGGATGCCCTGAACCTGATGGGCCAAGGGGCCTTCACCAGTCCAATTGTCCCACCAGAAACTAGATGAGCCATTTTGGATGCTCCATTTAATGTGCCTTTCCACCCTGTGCCTGGTTTTTATCAAGTTTTTCCAAATGTGAGAGTCTTTTGAGGTCATGGTTTTACTTACCAGGTGAGATCTCGGGCAGTATTTGGCTATGAGAAAGGTGGCCCATAGAGAGTTTTGAGTTCTAAACTTCAACCATCTCTTGATACTAAAAGTATCAATTATATCTTACATCCTCCTAATTCCAATGCCGCCTTCTTCTTTGGGCAGGCACATATTGTGCCAAGAACTCCAATGATAATTATTAGACCCGTCTGTGGAACCCCAGAAAAAATTTACAAAATATTTTTCCATGAGAGTAATAGTGCCCTTGGGGGGGCTCATAGCAGACAATGTGTAAATGGGGAGAGATTGCAATACATGCTTGATCAGAGTAATTTTCCCCCCTGGGGAGAGAATTTTACCTTGCCATCCATTGATTCTTTTAATAATATTAGCTAGCATACCTTGAAATAAAACAGTGTTTTTCCTTCCATGATAAATAGGGCATCCCAGATAATTGAAAGAGAATTTTTTATCCATGAAACCTGAAGTTGCCGAATTCTGTTGATCCTGGAAGTAGAGGTGTTAAGAGACATGATGAAATAACTCTTGTCATTGTTGACTTTTTGCCTTGATGCCTTCTCATACCTCTTGATTTGCTTCTTGATAAGTTTGATGGATTTCTTGTTACCTCCACAGAATATGACAATATCATCTGCATATGCAAGGTGATTGATCTTTGGGCCTCTGTTATTCATGTTGAAAGGAGTAAAATCTTCACATATGAAGAGGATATTCAAGGATCTGGTAAGCACTTCCGCACTAATAATAAACAGAGATGGGGAGAGTGGATCTCGCTGTTTTAAGCCCTGAGAAGAGGTGAAGAAACATTTTCTATTACCATTAATAATAATGGAGTACCAAACTCCCTTAATCAGACCCCAAATAATGTCAATCCACTCCTCCGAGAAACTAAATTTCCTCAAAACCGACATAATAAAGCACCATGACATTCTATCGTATGCTTTCTCCATGTCTAATTTGATAATAACATTACCCCCGCAGTTTTTGTTCTTGATGTTCTGGGTGACCTCTTGCGCTAGCAATATGTTTTCAGTGATGGATCTCCCTTTGACAAACCCACTTTGATTTTCTGAAATAATTTTATGGAGTATAGGATTTAGCCTTCTAGAAAGGATTTTGGAAATGATTTTGTCAGTGAAGTTGCTTAGACTGATGGGTCTTAGCTCAGAGAAACTGCTGGATGACTCTACTTTAGGAATTAGCACCAAGCATGTGTGTGAGAAGAACTTGGTCAGCCTTTTTCCATTGAAGATTTCTTGTACAAAGTTAGTGATATCATCTTTGATTATATCCCAGCATTTCTGAAAAAAGTGTCGTTAAAACCATCAGGACCAGCTGCACTATTAGCACCCATATCAAAAACAGCATCTCTAATTTCCTCCATATTAGGCATAGCAGTCAGTAAAGTGTTACCATCATTAGTGATAATCCTAGGAATGCAATCAAGGATATCAGTGTCCTTAAACTGGTGCGTAATGTTGAATCTCTTGTGGAAGTGTCTAATAGCAGCCTTTGCAATGTTATCATCTCCTTCCACCCATCTGTCCCTGTGATCTTTTATCTTGTGAAGCTGTAACCTTCTTCTTTTTTCCCTGATCAGACTATAGGCTTGTAGCATTGGTTCTTGAAAGAAGAAGGTTTAAGGCTCAAAAGGGGTTAGCTAGGGATTATCTCATTGGTAGGCTATGGAATTGTTCAACTTATCATTTGGATCAAGGAGAGCCTATAATCACTTCTCAAGTCGAATTTCACTCAAAATTTCGCCTCAACAAACATTCAGGGCAAGTTCTACACTATTGGCTCGGGACTTGGACTCATAATTCAATTTCTCACCACACACACTCAAGGATTGCTAAAGACGTAGAGTCGAGGGCCCACAACAACCTTAGATACGATTGAGCACACAATAGTCCTGAAAGACCACATGATGTTTGTTTGGTCAACACAAGAGTCTCAAGGTCACTACTTTCACCATCCTAAACACAACCACTTGTCTTTGACCATGGGATCAAAGGAAAATGTGTTAGGCCCAAGTGAAGCTATGCTTAAAGTACCCTTAACTAAAAACTACTAAAAACANTTGGGGGGGCTCATAGCAGACAATGTGTAAATGGGGAGAGATTGCAATACATGCTTGATCAGAGTAATTTTCCCCCCTGGGGAGAGAATTTTACCTTGCCATCCATTGATTCTTTTAATAATATTAGCTAGCATACCTTCAAATAAAATAGTATTTTTCCTTCCATGATAAATAGGGCACCCCAGATAATTGAAAGGAAATTTTTTATCCATGAAACCTGAAGCATGCCGAATTCTGTTGATCCTGGAAGCAGAGGTGTTAGGGGACATGATGAAATAACTCTTGTCATTGTTGACTTGTTGCCCCGACGCCTTCTCATACCTCTTGATTTGCTTCTTGATAAGTTTGATGAATTTCTTGTTACCTCCACAGAATATGACAATGTCATCAGCATATGCAAGGTGATTGATCTTTGGGCCTTTGTTATTCATGCTGAAAGGGGTAAAATCTTCACATATGAAGAGGTTATTCAAGGATCTGGTAAGTACTTCCGCACTAATAATAAACAGAGATGGGGAGAGTGGATCTCCCTGTTTCAAGCCCTGAGAAGAGGTGAAGAAACCTTTTCTATTACCATTAATAATAATGGAGTACCAAACTCCCTTAATCAGACCCCAAATGATGTCAATCCACTCCTTCGAGAAACCAAATTTCCTCAAAACCGACATGATAAAGCACCATGACATTCTGTCGTATGCTTTCTCCATATCTAATTTGATAATAACATTACCCCCGCAGTTTTTGTTCTTGATGTTCTGGGTGTTCTCTTGCGCTATCAATATGTTTTCAGTGATGGATCTCCCTTTAACAAACCCACTTTGATTTTCTGAAATGATTTTATGGAGCATAGGATTTAGTCTTCTAGAAAGGATTTTGGAAATGATTTAGGCAGTGAAGTTTCTTAGACTGATGGGTCTCAGCTCTGAGAAACTGCTGGGTGACTCTACTTTAGGAATTAGCACCAAGCATGTGTGTGAGAAGAACTTGGTCAGCCTCTTTCAATTGAAGATTTCTTGTACAAAGTTAGTGATATCGTCTTTGATTATATCCCAGCATTTCTGAAAAAATGTGTCGTTAAAGTCATCAGGACCAGCTGCACTATTAGCACCCATATAAAAAACAACATCTATAATTTCCTCCATATTAGGCACAACAGTCAGTAAAGTGTTATCATCACCAGTGATAATCCTAGGAATGCAATCAAGAATATCAGTGTCCTTAAACTGGTGCGTAATGTTGAATCTCTTGTGGAAGTGTCTAATAGCATCTTTTGCAATGTTATCATCTCCTTCCAACCATCTGTCCCTGTGATCTTTTATTTTGTGAAGCTGTAACCTTCTTCTTTTTTCCCTGATCAGACTATGAAAATACTTAGTATTAAAGTCACCTTCTTCGAACCACTTGATGTTTGCTTTCTGCTTGAGGATAGAATCTTGCATGGTCATCCAATTGATGTATTCCGCTTGCCCTTTGTTAAGCTCTTCCCTGGATAGATCGGAGTTGTTTTGTAGATCGAGTTCTTCAAGGTCATTCATTTTGGATTCCCAGAATTGCACATGCTCATGAACATTTCCAATCTCTTATTTTGACCACTGAGTAAGCCTTTTGCTGAGTTTTTTAAGCTTCTGTTGAAGTTTTCACAAGGCATTCCCCCTAATATTGGAGGACCACACTTCTTCTACCAGATTCATGAATGAAGGTTGTTCCACCCAGAAATCAAGGAATTTGAAGTACTTAATACTATTGTTGTTTTTGTTATAACACTTAAGGAGTAAGGGCCTATGATCCGAACCAGTTCTTGGTAGATGCTTGACCACATTATTTTGTATAAGTTGACACCATGAGTCATTAATGAAGATTCTATCCAGCCTCTTCCAAATTCTTCTTCTAGCCTCCCAATTATTGCACCAAGTGAACTTAGGCCCAACATAGCCCAAATCCTTAACTTCACAATTATTCATGCAAGTGTTGAAGTCTAAACTTTTGGACATTCTGTGAGGTCGACCACCCTGTTTTTCATCCGGATCAAGAATAACATTGAAGTCTCCTCCTATGCACCAAGGGCCCTCAATCATCCTGTGCATGTCTTCCAAGTTGGACCATAGTGCTTTTCTATCACTAGCTTTACATTTTGCATAAACTGCCGTAATGTACATACTCTTGGCATCCACCCCATTATGCATTTTGATAGTGATTTGTTGATCATCCATAGTAACCACACTTGATTGAAAGTTTTCAGACCACATGAGCCAAATTTGCCCATTTGTATTGGATATGCAGTGTTTAAGCTTCAGAAACCTCATATACTTATCCAATTTGTTCATATTGGCAAATGGTTCCATTAGGGCTATGAAATCCACTTTGTTGATGTTGATAAGTTTTTTTAATCTAGGCATGGCCTTTTTTGTGTTAACTCCTCTAATATTCTAAAATATGGCACTTATCATGGAAAAAAGAAGGAATTAGTTTGATCCACCTCCCTGAGTAGGTGCTTTCTCATTCTGTTTTTTCTTCCTGTCTTTCTTTTTGTTCTGATTCTTGCGTTTAGTCACAGGAGAGAGCCTTCTTCGTTACCCTGGTCCTGCACTTTCTGAAGTTGATTTTTGGTATCATTACTGTCACTGTGTTTGGGGAGGTGACCTCAAATTGTTGTATATTTTCCATCCTTGTTGAAACCGTTTCACTGCTGCCTTGTTGTTGTTCAGGGTTCAGATCAAGTTCTAAGCATATTCCAGGTAAGTTTTTTTTATTTCTGAGGGGATACTAACAGACTCATTAACATATTGTTTCCATTCCAATTCCTTAGTTGTTTTGCCCCCGATACTGCTTGCTTTCAAAACAGGTTCTGTACTATCAGTTGGGGCATCATGTTCAGTCACATTAGCACTGCCTTCTTTTATGTTGTCTGCCTTGTTAAATTCCCCAGCTAAGTTCATCTGATTGCTGCAATTCTGTACATCTTCTCCCTGCTGAATATTGGTAAGTTTGTTCTTTTGAGTGTTGGAACCTTTTACATGTTTGAAGACTACTTTGGATTTCTTTTTCGGAACTCTGCTGTGCCTTTTAGCTTTTTTCTTTTTGGTAGTTCTGTTTTTTATGCTCCGCTGTATTGGGACTGTTTCATCCATAATCTGCGAGTCATTTCGTTCCTTTTGTTGTTGATAAACACAACCTTGCCGCTCATTGTTGTTATTATCATAAATACCAAGATTCATTTTGTTCTGCTTACTGCCCTGCTTTTGTCTCACCAGTGTATTCTGCAGTTCATTAGAACTGCCGGTTTCCCCTGCTTCCTTTTCATCATTTGCTTCCTTATTTTCAGTTATTTCAGCTTCATCATACCTGTCATTGTTCTATTTTTCTTGCTGTTCTTTCCTTTCCGACTCTCTTTTTCTTTCTAACCCTCTACAATTCATCATGTTGTGTCCTAACTTTCGACAATGTTTACAATACTTAGGTACCCCCTCATATTCAAGCTTTTGTGTGAACCCTTTTTGAGGGGAATTGTCGAAGACTTGCCCAACGTAAACAACATCTGGTTGCTGTTTAAGTAAATCAATTTCAATTCGAACCTTCGCCATGCTAGGTCTAGTTTTACCTCGCGTCGCTAGGTCCATTTCCAATGGGGTTCCGACGACACTGACTACTTGCTTGACGTAGTGGCATGTATGCATATGGTATGGGAGCCAGGCAACAACACCCATATCGGTGCCACCGGCAGGTCTTCCTCCGGCTTAAAATCCGGCAACAATCTCTGAAGCCACATTTGTTGACCCTCTATCTCAATAACTCTCTTATACCAGACGAAATTAAAATCGTCTTTATTTGTGAAATCCAGAAACACATTAAAATTATCATAAACCCTAATTTTGCCACTACCTTTGATGGTAATTAGTTCTTTGAATTTGACCTAATTCGGTCAACTTGGGGTCTAGGTTTGAGAAATCTACCCACAATTGTGAGTCTACATTCTTCAGCCATGATTCCATAGTAGTCCGCTGGCTTGAATAACACCGCCGACATCCCATTGTGTGTCGTGTGCGTCGCTATTACCGATTCTCTTGTTTGCTGCTTTGAGGATTCTGGAGCTTGCTTTGCTGCTGAAATTGTCCCTACATAGGAGGCCTTTTTTGTTGTTGCTTCCATTGATTGTTTTGTGGATTGATGAGGGACGTTATGGGCATCCAGACGCGCCGGAGGGGCTCCGTCCGGTGGATCCATGGTGGAGGCGCGTGTGGCTACTCGCTAGGAGGTAGCCGTTAGTTACCTGTATTGGGAAAAACTGAATTTAAATATTGAAGATGACATGTCATGACACGTGGACCGGTCAAATAGTCAAAGCATGACAAACAGTTAGAAGACACGAGCAACAATAGATGCGGGAGAGAAGATACAAGCTACTATCCAGATGAAACGAGACTCGTACCTGTTCGAGCCATTTAAAGCTCGAAGATCAGAAGGAATTGAAGATATGAATCTGATAGCATAAAAGAGTCCAAATTCAACATTAAATGCCAAATACGTTAGAGAATTTGTATTTAATAAGAGTGATTGAATAACGTTTCTTTTAATGTCATTTACTGCTCGTAATTGCCTCATTAAGACAAAAATATTACACTTTCTCTTAGAATTGACTATAAAAGGAGAAAGTCACAACATTTGTAGGACACGAAATATCATTCCGATTATACTGAAATATACTCTTATTCATTGCTTTATTGTTGTTCACAAAATCTCTTATTTCTTGATTATCAGTAACCCGATTTCTCTATTAAATTCTAGCTTTAACCAAATATTCAGTTTTCTGGTTAAACAAATTGGTTCCGTTACCGAGAAT
>NW_017670362.1:881608-884648 GCF_001879085.1 Nicotiana attenuata | reverse complement strand
TACGAGGAACAATGTGACCATGTTAGGGATTTGAGGAAATTCTGCCAGAGACTCCGCAGGTACAACCTCAAGCTTAATCCAGCAAAGTGTGTGTTTGGAGTCTCATCGGGGAAGTTGTTGGGATTTGTGGTGAGTCGGCGCGGTATTGAATTAGACCCGTCTAAGATTAAAGCCATCCAGGAGCTACCGCCGCCAAGGAACAAGAAAGATGTGATGAGTTTGCTTGGCAGGTTGAATTACATCAGCAGGTTCATCGCCCGGCTTACAACTACTTGTGAGCCCATTTTCAAGCTGTTAAAGAAAGATGCTGCGGTCAGATGGACAGACGAATGTCAAGCAGCATTTGACAAGATTAAGAAGTATTTGGCTAGTCCACCTGTGTTGGTCCCGCCAGAGCCAGGAAGGCCCTTGATCCTTTACCTGACTGTGTTGGACAATTCTTTTGGTTGTGTACTGGGGCAGCATGACATCACAGGAAGGAAAGAGCAGGCGATCTACTACCTCAGCAAGAAGTTCACATCATATGAGGTAAAATACACTCAACTCGAGAGGACGTGTTGTGCTTTAACCTGGGTAGCGCAAAAGTTGAAACATTACATGTCAGCATATACTACCTATCTCATCTCTCGATTGGACCCTTTGAAGTATATTTTTCAAAAGCCCATGCCCACAGGGAGGTTAGCGAAATGGCAAATCCTACTTACAGAATTTGATATTGTCTATGTGACCCGGACTGCAATGAAAGCACAAGCACTGGCTGATCATCTAGCTGAGAATCCCGTTGATGATGAATATCAGCCTTTGAAAACATACTTCCCGGACGAGGAGATAATGCATGTTGAAGAATTAGAACAGGTCGAGAAGCCTGGGTGGAAACTTTTCATTGATGGAGCTGCCAATGCCAAGGGTGTCGGAATAGGAGCAGTACTGATTTCTGAGACAGGGCAACACTACCCCGTCACTGCTCAACTTCGTTTCTATTGCACCAATAACATGGCTGAGTACGAAGCATGTATCCTGGGGTTGAGATTGGCTATAGACATGGGTATCCAGGAAATCTTGGTCATGGGTGACTCGGACCTTCTTGTACACCAGATTCAGGGGGAGTGGGAGACACGAGATTTGAAGCTCATACCATATCGGCAGTGTTTGCATGAACTTCGTCAACGGTTTCAATCAATAGATTTTAAACACATTCCAAGGATGCACAACGAGGTTGCCGACGCTTTGGCCACTTTAGCGTCAATGTTGCATCATCCGGACAAGGCTTACATGGATCCGTTACAGATTCAGATTCGAGATCAGCATGCCTATTGTAATGTGGTGGAGGAAGAGTTTGATGGTGAGCCATGGTTCCATGATATAAAAGAATACCTCCGGATGGGAGTATACCCGACACAAGCTACAGGGGATCAAAAGAGAGCAATTTGACGCTTGGCAAGCGGATTCTTCTTCAGTGGAGGAGTATTGTACAAGAGAACTCCAGATCTTGGTTTATTGAGATGCATAGATGCCAAACAGGCTACAGTTATCATGGTTGAGGTACATGTGGGAGTTTGTGGACCTCATATGAGCGGATATATATTGGCAAAGAAAATCCTTCGAGCAGGTTATTATTGGCTTACTATGGAACGGGATTGCATCGGCTTCGTGCGCAAATGTCATCAATGTCAGATACACGGAGATTTGATTCATTCTCCACCATCTGAATTGCACACAATGTCAGCACCATGACCGTTTGTTGCCTGGGGAATGGATGTTATTGGTCCGATCGAGCCAGCAGCCTCAAATGTGCATAGATTCATTTTGGTAGCTATTGATTATTTCACTAAATGGGTGGAGGCAAAAACCTTCAAATCCGTGACTAAGAAGGCAGTTGTCGATTTCGTACATTCAAACATCATATGCCGGTTTGGGATCCCGAAGGTAATCATCACAGATAATGGTGCCAATCTCAATAGTCATTTGATGGCCGAGACATATCAGCAGTTTAAGATCATGCACCGCAATTCCACTCCATATCGTCCTAAGGCAAATGGGGCAGTCGAAGTAGCTAACAAGAATATCAAGAAAATACTTCGGAAAATGGTAGAAGGGTCAAGGCAATGGCATGAAAAGCTACCTTTTGCCTTGCTAGGCTATCGCACCACTGTCCGCACTTCAGTAGGAGCGACTCCCTACTCATTGGTGTATGGAACCGAAGCAGTAATACCCGCAGAGGTTGAAATCCCGTCCCTCCGAATCATCGCAGAGGCAGAGATTGATGATGATGAATGGGTTAAAGCCCGCCTGGAACAACTAAGTTTGATTGATGAGAAGCGACTGGCAGCAGTGTGTCACAGTCAATTGTACCAACGGAGAATGGCAAGAGCATATAACAAAAAGGTGCGTCCGCGGAAGTTCGAAGTAGGACAGTTGGTGCTGAGACGTATCCTACCTCATTGGGCTAAGGCAAAAGGAAAGTTCGCCCCAAACTGGCAAGGGCCATTTGTTGTAACCAGAGTTTTGTCCAATGGTGCTCTATATCTAACGGATGTGGAAGGAAAATGTGTAGAAATGGCTATCAACTTTGATGCAGTCAAGAGATATTATGTATGATTTTCTTTATCTTTATGTACCTGATTGTATTTGGCATGTTTTGAGATTGAAATGACGAAGGCATTTTGTTCTGCTACCCAAATACTTTATCCTTTGTCATCCCTTTGAGCCTTATTATATTTCCTTTCGTATCCCTCTTTCGGAATCAATAACAAAACTCGAAAGCCCGAGCAGGGGAAGTCAGCGGAGAAACAAGGAAAAACAGTCCAAAAGAAAAGAAAAGAAAAAGAGAAGAAGAGGAAAAGGAAAGAAAAGAAAAAGAAAGAAGAGAAGAAAGAATAAGAAAAGAAAGAAAAGAAAAGAAAAGAAAGAAGAAGAAGAAGAAAGAAAGAAAGAAGAAGAAAGAAAGAAAAGAAAAGAAAAGAAAAGAAAGAAAGAAAGAAAGAAAGAAAGAAAGAAAGAAAGAAAGAAAGAAAGAAAGAAAGAAAGAAAGAAAGAAAGA
>NW_017670362.1:867624-873664 GCF_001879085.1 Nicotiana attenuata | reverse complement strand
CCGCCGCCGGAAATCGCCCACGGCGGCAGCGAGTCTCCAAACTGCCTCAAATTCGCACCACGCACCCCCATGTTCTCTCAAACGCTATCCCCACGTCTATTTCCCAAAAATCCCAACGTAAGTCCCCCAATTCCAAATCTAAGAAGTTCAACCCTAGTCTATTCTGTTTTTGAATTTGTGTAGAGTTCCGGCTCGATTTGACCTATAACTTACGCCAGTCAATTGCTCTTGTGTGAGCAGTCGATTGGCGTTAGATTTAGGTCATTTTGAGGTCATCGGATTGTGACGAACTCGCCGGTTCTGGCTAAATATCCATGCCCGTCATTGTTCGACGTTTCGTTTCGGTTGTCCTGACATTCCGACATATTGGTATTCTCTGCGCCCTTTCTCCCCAAATTTTGTTAATGGCAGTACTTCTGCTTCTGGGTGTGCTTATTTCATTTTTTTGGTGATCTTTAATAACAGAGTCCATCTTAGCTGGTAATTAAAATTAGGTTTATTTGTAAATTCTGAACTATTATTTTTTTTCTTTCTGAGTTTTGATTTTCTTTGAATTTGTGATGGTTTGGGCTTCTGAGTCAGTTGTGGACATGGCTGACTCGGGTAAGAGGCACTCATTTCGGGCTTTGGGTTAACTTGACCCAGTTTGGCCTGCTGAATGTAAAAAACATGGGTGTCCAGGGTCAGTTTAGGTGAATACAGGGGTGCTAGGGGTAGTTTAGGTATTTGGGGTTAGGGAATCTTCCATAACAGAATCGGAAACTTCTAGTGTAGGGGTTAATTTCATTTTTTCTGGTTTTTGGATAACTAAATTGGGTAACAAGTCAATAAATGAAGGACTGTTGAGCTAAAAATGAGAATTTGAAAGGGATTTAAGGGCAATAAACTGACTTACTTTCTGCTGCCCTAAAAGCCCCTTATAAAAGGACTGTTTCTTCATACACAAGGCAGGGGTTTTAGGGATTAAAAAATACTGAAAAGCAAAAACGGCTGAAAACAGCTATTCTGAAAATACATTGAATTTTTCTGCATCTTTTGGGGTGGGAATTGGTTCTGAATCTGCTCCCTAATCTGGAGTTTCAACTGGGATTTAAAAGGTTTCAAAGAACTCTTGTTTTATCTGGGTAAAAATGGTTTAAAGAGCTGAAATTGCTGGGTTTTTGGAAGCTGTTTGATTTAGTTTCACCGCTGATATCTGCTGCTACACTTGCTGTTTTGGTGTTCCTTTAAGTTGATTCTCAAAGAGCCTAAAGCTCTTTTTGTCTTTGCTGTAATCAGGTATGTAAGTTGAACATCTTTGGTAATCGATTGTGCATATGAAGCTGTGGACCGTTTGCCTCTTACTTCCAAAATGGCATAATGAACACATGGAGTGATTGATATTTGCTGATTTAGTTCTTGTTGTTTTATTCTGTTACCTATGTTCCGTTTAACTAATTAGAATTCATGTTGTGAGTGTATACAGTAATGTGGACTAGTAGGGTCGAAATGTTGTATGAATTTGTAGGGTCGAAATCTCATTTGGACTATAGGATGCTAAAGGAGTTGTACTGCATGTTGTAAAGCCTTATACTGCATGCTGATGTTTTGGTAGGTTACACTGTATAGATGAGTTTCTTCTTCTCAAAGATTTAATGCAGAGTTGCTTGTTTAGGTTAATGAGAATTGTGTACCGTATGTTTTGATTTAGTCGTGACGGCAGCATGATGTAAGAGAATGTTTAAATATGCATCCATCAGTTATGAATTTATTCCAATAAGGGTTCAGGGGGTTTATGCAATAGGTCATTTTCCTTTCACTGTGTGGTTAATACATGAGCAGCTGCCATAGGAAAAGAAGAATGATTTAAAGTTGGCCAAATAATCCATTGGTAATTATGCCATGATTCCATCTGAGTGAAATGCTTATTTGATGCGTTTACCTCTTTGGTGTGCTGCATAAAATCTATTATACGTTGTGAGATAGTTGAAATTGGGCACTCATTGCCATTGGGCCTAAATATAAGGTTAATGTGGCAATACCGAAGTTGAAGTTAATTTGGACTTTCTCGTTAAGTGGCATGTTTAAACTAAGAGGTCCGTCTCTTGTTCAAATGTGGACTTGAACTTGAAGCCCAAACTCCTTGATCTCTTTAAATAATAGCAACTGATAAAATTGATTAATTAGGATTCACAAAATTAAATAGAAAATTATAGCTTGCTCTAGGATGGCCTTTAAATAAAAATGAGACGAGCCTCGCTGCACAAAACATATAAATCGCGGGGCCCTCATTTAATGCTTAGAGTTCGGGGCATGCCATTTAGCAAATTTTCATGGCCTCTCGCAAAGCTAATGACACGTTAGTTGATTTAGGTGCGTTTCTTTAATAATCTTACCTTCCTAAACTCGGGTGTACATTTCATGTGACCCAAATCCAAATCCCAAAACGTTGAATAAAATGTGTTGAGGATCCGGGTGCATTTCATGTGACGTGATCTGAAAAGATATGTTTTAAACAATGTTCAATTTCCTTAAAATTAATTAAAAGCGGTAAACAATTTAAAATTGGACATAGGTTCAAACTGTATTAAAATCGGATAACTAAGCCATATATAACAGTTGAGCGACCGTGCTAGAACCACGGAACTCGGGAGTGCCTGACCCTTTCTCCCGGGTTAACAGAATTCCTTACCCGGATTTCTTGTTCGCGACTGTTAAACAGAGTCAAACCCTTTCCTCGATTCGGAATTCAAACCGGTGACTTGGAACACCATAAATCTCCCAAGTGGCGACTCTGAATCTCTTAATAAAATGAATCCCGTTTCGATTGTCCTTTAATTGGAAAAACTCCTTGTATTATACCCTTTCGGGGTTGTAGTAAGAAAAAAAGGAGGTGTGACATGCATATCACCTCTATATGCCAAGATATTGTCTGAGCAGAGTAATTGAGAAATTCACACATACATACACACAGATGTTTTCTTACTAAACTCGATGATTTGATTTCAATATTGTTCTGTACCGAATTACAGAGGAAACTACACAGTTGATAGATAGTATCATTAATAATTTGTGCACCTTTTACCTTGCCATGTTTATTTATGATACTTATTGAGTACATTGAGTCGGTTGTACTCATACTACACTCTGCACTTCTTGTGCAGATCCATGTACTTCTGAGCACGTCGGTTGTTAGCTTTGGAGATTTCTCTATTCGAATACTATCGAGCTAGCTGCCTTAGCATCCGCAGACTTTGACTCTCTTTCTTTCAGTTTATTAGTACTTGTTAATCTTTCTAGACAGTGTCTTAACAATCAGACTATGTTGTCATTTAGATGCTCATGTACTTAGAGACACCCGGATTTTGGCAGATTTTTGTATTGAGTTGTGGTATTTTTTACCAGTTATTATGAGATTTTTATTATTAAGCTTATTTTGTTATATTTTAAATCTAAAGATGCGTGGTTAATTGTGATTGTCGGCTTGTCTAGTATTGCGATAGGCGCTATCACGACATGTGTGATTTTTGGTCATTACAATTCAATAATGACTTTGGGTAGCTCAGCGTAGGCAAAACAGTTTGCGGAAGGTTCATGATGTGACATTCATGGAGGGTGAGAAGGTACACTGAAAGTTTCACCCATGAAAGGAGTAATGCGATTAGGAAAGAAGGACTAAATGAACTCGAGGTTTATTCGCCCATTTGAGGCATTAGAGAGTTAGTGAGGTGGCTTATAGGCTTGTTTTGCCTCATAGCCTATCGAGGTAAATTTGGTATTTTATATTTCGATGCTTGGAAAGTATAATGAAGATAAGTTACATATTTCGTACTTCAACATAATGTATTGGATGAGAATTTAACTTGTGAAGAAGAACCGGTAGCATTTTTGGACGGACAGTTTCGGAAGCTAAGGTCAAAGGAGATCGCTTCGATGAAAGTGTTTTGGAAAGGTCAACTGAGAAAGGAGTCTACTTGAGAGAAAAATTTAAATATGTGAAGTAGTTATCCACAATTTTTGGGCATCCTAGGTACATTTCTAAACCCATTCGAGCACAAATATTTATTAAAAAGATAGACAATATAACGACCCAACCAGTTATTTTGAATTGTAGGACCTTTGTTTCCTATTTGAGACATCTTGTAGGTTCATTTGAAATTTCAAGTCTCAAGAGGTTCAAAGTGATTTGCAATACTTAGTTTTTAACTAGAGGTTTAAAGTTAATAGAGTTTACCAAAGTCAATATATTAAGTAAACGAGCTCGGTTCATGATTTGAAGATTTCGATAAGTTTATATTATATTTTAAACTTGTACGTATATTCGGTTTAGCACCCGAGGGGCTCCGGAGAGATTTCATCATATTATTGATCCGTTATTTTTGGGTTATTTTTCTATTCTTGTACATGCTTATGAATTAAACAGGTTATGAAAAGTGAGTATCCTTTTTTAAAACCTCATCCGTACTTTAATAATATTAGACATGATACTTATTGAGTCCACATGGTCTTTTATACTCATGCTATACTTCTGCACATTTTGTGTTGATCCTGATGTTGTCCCTAGTTGTACTCAGGATAGAGCCCAAGAGCTTGATTGGAGGCTTCTTGGTGAGTTGCTACTCTTGGATTCGCAGCTTATGGAGTCCCCTTCTACATTATTTATTATTTTCTTAATCCAGATAGTATTTCTGTACTTTAAGACTATGTTGTACTCTATCTCATAGCTCACAACTTTGTACTATCATATTTTGGGGATCTATATAGTATTTCCGCACTTGAATAATTTTAAACCTATTTTTTCTTTTATTTTATTTTATGTTAGTTGCACATCCTTTTATGTTGTCTTGTTATGATTGTTTATGTATGTTAGTTCGGCTAGCGATATGAGTTAGGTTCCACCATGGCTATGGTGGGATTTGAGTTAGCTCAGCTAGCGAGTTGAGTTAGTTTCCATCACGGCTATGGTGGAATTTGAGTCGCGGCAAGTTTGTATTAGAGTGTATCGCTATGGACAAGTGTCAAATTGTTCTGGTTCTTGTCTACCTTTTATACATAATGATGACAATAACAATATCCAGTGTGATCACACAAGTAGGGGTCTGGTGAGGGGTGAGGGTATAANATGGACAAGTGTCAAATTGTTCTGGTTCTTGTCTACCTTTTATACATAATGATGACAATAACAATATCCAGTGTGATCACACAAGTAGGGTCTGGTGAGGGTGAGGTATACACAAGACTTACTCCTACCTTGTGTGAGGTAGAAGAGTTATTTCTGATAAACTCTTGAATCCAAAAAAATTTCAAAACAAATCTGAATAATACGAGAGTAAAAAAGGTATGATGAAAATACTGAAGAAAAAGAAAAATATTGACAACAAAAATAGTAAAGATACCCAAAGTAAAAGAAATAACAGTAGTAATAAAATTAAAGGATAAGATAATAGTAGGATAATAATAATTATAATTATTATTATAATAATAATAATGATAATAATAATAATAATAATAATAATAATTATAATAATAATAATAAGGGGGAGGAGATAAGGAGCTCTCAATTAGAACCACGCTCTCTCACAGAAAACAAATAAATTGCTCAACTACCTACTAACCTTTTATCTTAATTCTCGACCTCTATACTTTCCTATCTAGGATCAAGTCATCGGTAAGATGAAGATGTGTCATTTCCTTTCTTGTGACGACCCGACCCGTCGTCTCATGAGTTACTAGCCTGTTCTTCCCTTTTTCTGCTTTCTTATGTTTCATTATCGGTATTGGGTGCGTTAGAATTGATTTGGAATGATTTTGATAAGAAATGAGACACTTAGTCTCTTTTAAGAAGGCTTAAGTTGGAAAAGTCAACCGGATGTTGACTTGTGAGTAAGAAGGCTCGGAATTCAATTCCGATGATTCGGTTAGCTCCGGGTGATGATTTAAGGCTTAAGAGCGCAATTGGGAGTAATTTTGAAGGTCCGGTGAAGAAGTTAGCCTATTTTGGCGAAGGTAGTACTTTGGTGATTTCCGGTTGATAGGTGAAATTTTGATCCGGGAGTCGGAA
>NW_017670362.1:865624-867599 GCF_001879085.1 Nicotiana attenuata | reverse complement strand
TTTTGGACTTGTGTGCAAAATTTGAAGTCAATCGGACGTGATTTGATAGGTTTCGGCATCGGAAATAGAAGTTGGAAGTTCTAAAGTTTATAAAGCTTGGATTGGAGGTTGATTCATGATTTTAGCGTTGTTTGATGTGATTTGAGGCCTCGAGCAAGTCCGTAATATATTATGGGACTTGTTAGTATACTTTGTTGGGATCCCATGAGGCTCGGATAAATTTTGGAAGAGTTTTTGAAAGATTTTTGCCGTTTTGAGCATAAATGTAATGATCTAAAGGTTCATTTTTAGTTCTAGAGATCCAAATTTGATTCCGAGACTTCTGGAATTTTGATAATGAATTATAGGACTGATCTGGAAATTTTGGTCTAATTTCATCAAGTCGCGATTGGGTTTTTGACGCGAAACATGAGTAATTGTTTAACGAGCGAAATGGATATCGCACTGGGCAAATGAGCTCCGAATTAAGTTTCGATTGAAGGGTTGTGTTCGTATTATTATTTGTGACTCATAGGAACAAGAATCGTCTAATTCCGAGTTCGTACGAAGGAGTTAGAGCCTTTTTAGTAAAATTAAAGAGTGCTGGTGCATCAGGTCTGGTGTGGCACATTTAGCGACCAGATTAGCACCTTTAGCGACCAGATTTGGGTCTTTAGCAACCAGATTTGCTTACTAAAAGCTGCTGCGTTTCTGCTCGTTTTTTTTACCTATTTTCTTGCGAAATAACACGGCTTAGGGCGATTTTGAGCAAGAAATCTTGAGTTAAGTCACTTGTGATTATTTCTACTCCATAATATTGAATTATCATCGAATAATCCGACTAGATTACATGTTTTTGAGGTGTAAATTGGGGATTTTGGACCTAGGGATTTGAAAATAAGATTTGAAGATTTGAGAGGTCATTTGAGTTCCGATTTTGGTAAACTTTATATGTACGGACTCGTGGCGAGACGAGGAATCCGTTGGTGTGATTTTCGGAATTTTTCGAGAAGTGGGCCCGGGGCTCGGGTTTTACCAACTTCATGAATTTTAGTACTTTTCGAGTATTTTTGATTGGGTTATGTTTCTTTAACCCATATTTATGTATTCGCTGTGATTTTGAATAGATTCGACGCGCGAGGAGGTCGATACAAAGGGAAAACGTATTGCGGACCAGTCTACGGCCGGTTAGAGGTGAGTAGTTGGTGTATATGATGGCCTGAGGGTTTGAAACCCCGGCTTATCACATTGTGACGCTATTGTAGGGCGTGACTCGCACCCCATGGCAGGTGCGGGATTAGTTATGACTGGGGATTGAGACTTAGTCCATCCCGAACAAGAATGTTTCTATATTGGCGACTGATACGCACCCTGTATTGAATATATCTGGGCTTATTGCCGTGTTTGGGGCCTTGTGCCGATCTGTAGCATCCTTAGAGGATGAATATCATTGTGATAGCATGCTTTGTATAATCATTGATCTCAGTCATGTGTTTAATCAATGTTATGAAATGCTAAGTCACTTTTCCTGAAGTTAAATATCTAAAGTATATTCTCCTTAATAAATTGGAAATTGGGAAATTAATTGAATCTGTTACGTGACTCATATGCATATTGTGGACTGAGTATGGATCGGGCTGCACGCCGCAGCGAATGGTATGATTATATTGCGCTTGGGCTGAAGGAGCCCCTCCGGAGTCTGTACACACCCCCAGTGAGCGCCGTCGACGTTAAATGGATCGGGCTACGCGCCGTAGCGGTCATGTGCATTGCATTGCATCCTTACATTATACTTGACTGATATATTTGAAGTTGTTTTGCTGTTGGTTCGTAGTTAGGTGTTGGACTGTTAGTTTTAGCTTTACTTTGTGGCATTTCGTGGATTTCTTATCTTCAGACATTTTATATGCTTATTACTCACTGAGTTGGTAGTACTCACCCCCTACTCCCTGCACCTTGTGTGCAGATTCAGGTACTTCGGGAGCTTAGTTGAGCT
>NW_017670362.1:797665-864887 GCF_001879085.1 Nicotiana attenuata | reverse complement strand
CATAATTTCTATCATCCGGATTATTTTGAGGTTGTGATCCAGATGTTGTTTGTTTGTCCTGTCATCAAGCCTCTCTATCCTTTAATCAATGAAATACAACTTTTTTCTTTGTGTCATTTTAATCCATTGTTTTAGTTCTTCTTGCATATATAATTCTTTTCATGCCAATTTTAGTGACATGACATGCATGCAGACTTTTCGGCTAGATTTTAGAATGCTTGTCCAATCTTGAATTGAATCGAGGAAAAAATACGTGTAGGACATGTAAGAGGTTGAAAAACTTTGATGATAAGTCTGTGTTAAGATCACATGGAACCAAAACAGTCATGAATACTGGTTTAAGGATAATTGAAAGTTTTGAAGTTTGGTGGGACTAATCAGCGAAAAGGTTTCTGCCATGGCATGCATAATCTGATCATATCAGGGAAGATGACCCAAATCACAAAAGAAGGTGCATCCCAGGGAATTTAAAATGATTAGGTGGTACTGAAGTGCACCCTTCTACATCAGGATAAGGACCAGAAAAGGTGACTCCAAATTGTCAAAAGTCATATGTTGCGAACAAGATACTGACTACGAAACTATACAACTGACAAAACCAAGAAGAGAATCATGTCCATCAATGCCGAACCTGAGAAGGGATAGAATGTTTGGCATTCTTGAGGCTGGGAGGCCCTTTTTTCTGCTACCCAAACACTTTATACCCTTCGTTACCCCTTTTGAGCCTGTTTTATTTTTCTTTGACCCCCCCTCTTTTGGAATCAAGTATAGAGTCAAAAAAAAACGAAGATCCATGCCACCAGAAAGATAGGAGCTAGGACAATCTGATTATAAAAAAAAATCAAAAGAGAAGAAAAGGAAAGAGAAAAGAAAAATGAAAAATGAATAGAAAAACAACAAAGAAATCTTTCATGTTAGTTGGAACTACGTTTGACTTGATTCCTTTAAAGGATACGTAGGCAGCTCTACACTAGGGTTCAGTCTAACCAAATCAAAAACAAAAATTCCCCAGTATCTGAAACTGGGGCAGATTTTTTATTTTTATTTTTTATGTTTTTATGAAGAGTCGATTCCAAGAGTTGTAAATATACAACCCTATCATCTTGAGTCTAGTTTGAGCCTTATTGTGACCCTTTCTTTCTAACCCTCTCCAAAAGCCTTCCAAATAAAGACATTCCAAATAGTCTTAAGAATGCCAAGGGAAACATGCAGTAAGCAATAGTTGTTACACAACGTAGAACAATGTCAAGTTGCTCGCACAAAAAGGCGAAAACAAAGTAGAGATAATGAATAGAAATGAGAGAGTCTTATTAGTGAAAACCCTCATGGGCACTATAAGGCGATGGTAAGTAGAGATGAATAAATGAGAGAGGCCGGTTGGTGAAAACCTTTCAGGGCGCCACTGGTCGAAGGTGAGCTGTGATTTGATGCAAATGATTGGCACAAAGAGGCCAACTTCAAAGATGAAAAGGAACAACAAGAAGAATGGGTAGATTGGTTGGATAGATTTGGCCGCTCAGTCCAAAATGCATGTCATGATCATTAAAGTTGGCTACCATATTCAAAGGAGCCCTTTTTTTCTTTCTTTCTTTCTCTCCCCGTAAAGTGGCATTTTCAGTTAAATACTATTCCTTCTCACTTTTACATCGCGTCATTTTATCCATTTGCATTTTTATTTTTGAGTCAGTCTTTGTTAAAACAACCGAGAAATGATTTCAACATCTATTACCAGCTTTCCAATTGTACGAAACGAGTTCTATCCTGGCACATCGAAGAGGACATACCCAGGAAGCAACATGCACAATAAGCTTGTTGAAGCTAAATGAGATCTGAGGATTCATGCCAACGGAAGTTCCAAAAGTTTGCTGGTCTATTTGTTTAGAAGCCAATAAAGAAAGGGCCACAAAATTGATCATTGTTTCCTAGAAGTGCAAAATAAGGGATGTGGGGCATACACGGCATTGACAAAGGCACGAATTCAACTGTGATTTCCTCTGATAAGCTGAACAAAGTGTTTTGAAGACATCGAAAAGGTCGCAAAGCAAGACTTGCTTCATGGGCAAAGTTGATAGCACCCCAGACACAAACTAATATCGGATGCAAAATAATCAAGTTTGATTTTTAAAGGAAAAAACTGCCAAAGTGNTTATCTGTCGTGTCGGCATTGTAAGAATTTGAACAGACCTATGTATGTCATGCAGAGCATGGGATGTGTAATGGGTTTTTCTTCTAGATAGGATCAATGGAAGTTCTTGACTAGTTGAGTACGTAAACGTTCATGGTTCGGAAGGGAGGAGAAGTCCTCATGTTACCTTAGGATGATATGGTATATGCGATATGTTGTGAAGGATTGAGAATTGCGTGTGTAAGGTTATGGTTCAGTTCTGAATGGAAATTCATAACATTCTTAGGCAGTACGGGCAACTTTGGGTGATTAGAGAAATGAGCTTCAGATGATTAGGGGGAATGATCTTCAGATGATTAAGGAAATTTTATTTCTAATCATAGTGAATCGTACAGGTTACATGTTTCAGAAAAAGGCCAATGTGATTAAGTTGATGGCACTTCAATAATATTGGGGTCAGGTGTGACGATGCGTGTGCTATATAGGGTTGGAGACTAGGAGTTCTCATGTTCAGGCTATATTGTGATTGTGGATCGTGTGCGTCAGTACAGTTTAAGGGCTATCAGGATTTGGAGGCTCGAGTGGATCTTTACTTGCTGGTATGTTAGATTTTGTATGTGATGTCAAAATTTAGACTGGTTGTCTTAGCGTCGGGCAATTCTGAACTATTGTGCCATGGGCTATGCCGGAAATGCCACGGGTTGAGTGGCGAGGAGAGTTGGATTATGTTCTATCAGGTTTGCGTGGTATGTGTTATTTATTTCACCGTGGGTGTAATGAATTGCGTGGGTTTCAGACATCAAATGTGCGTGGTTGTTGATTTTGAGCATAGCGGCTTGAGGTGCTTCAGGTGTAACAGTGTTGGGATAGGATCGCGCATTGTAGCGAGGCTACGGGAGTTATGACCTTTCGGGGTAGATTCAGGCATTCTATTTCTATGATGTGAAACGGGGTCTCAGCCTTGTATTGTAATGGTATTGATGAGCTTGAGGTACAGCTCTTTCGTTTGAGTCATTTGTTATGATTTGAATGTGTTCAGATCGTTTCTTACTGGTGCGTGTATTATGCAAGATGTGGTTTAGACTTGTATTGGGGTATCATATCACCAGAGTGGTGTTGGATTTGAGGTGATCGTTGGGTTCATTAATGAATACGGACAGATTTGATCTTAGCTTGTTAGGAAGATAATATCGAGGTTTGACCCGGAAATCTGTTGTGATATCAGTCAAGGGAAGTGGTTTCAGGAATGGTTGATCTGAGAGATGACTATGATTTATAGCGTGTTTCATTCATCGTTGGCAGTATATGAAAGTGTTGGAATAAGGCTTTAGCTAATAAGAGGTTCTCTGCCGGTAATTGGTTGCTGGGGACAACTGCTGTGAATAAAAGTTATGGTTCCAAGTGTTTGGTTTAGGCGGTATATCATATGTTTTCACCTGAGGGTGCAAGTATGGGTTATTACAGCTGGTTCGAGGCTATTCAAGGTATAGGTGTGAGGTTTTGATCAAATCGATGGTTTCAGAAGTAAAAAGGTAGTTCTATGATTTATGGGCTAGGATGGATTGTGTAAATCCGATTTAAATGTGTTATCGGACCTATATGACATAGGGTGACGTGGGATCACCCCGGGTGGATGCTTAGTAAGGTTATTCAGCTTTTGGTTGGCTTCTAGGACAACTCTGGGTACGCTCGAGGACGAGCGTTTGTTTAAGTTGGGGAGAATATGGCGACCCGACCCGTCGTCTCATGAGTTACTAGCCTGTTCTTCCCATTTTCTGCTTTCTTATGTTTCATTATCGGTATTGGGTGCGTTAGAATTGATTTGGAATGATTTTGATAAGAAATGAGACACTTAGTCTCTTTTAAGAAGACTTAAGTTGGAAAAGTCAACCGAATGTTGACTTGTGAGTTAGAAGGCTCGGAATTGAATTCCGATGATTCGGTTAGCTTCGGGTGATAATTTAAGGCTTAAGAGCGCAATTGGGAGTAATTTTGGAGGTCCGGTGAAGAAGTTAGCCTATTTTGGCGAAGGTAGTATTTTGGCGATTTCCGGTTGATAGGTGAAATTTTGATCCGGGAGTCGGAATGGAATTCCGAGAGTTGCTGTAGCTTCGTTATGTCATTTTGGACTTGTGTGCAAAATTTGAAGTCAATCGGACGTGATTTGATAGGTTTCGGCATCGGAAATAGAAGTTGGAAGTTCTAAAGTTCATAAAGCTTGGATTGGAGGTTGATTCATGATTTTAGCGTTGTTTGATGTGATTTGAGGCCTCGAGCAAGTCCGTAATATATTATGGGACTTGTTAGTATACTTTGTTGGGATCCCATGAGGCTCGGATAAATTTTGGAAGAGTTTTTGAAAGATTTTTGCCTTTTTGAGCATAAATGTAATGATCTAAAGGTTCATTTTTAGTTCTAGAGATCCAAATTTGATTCCGAGACTTTCGGAATTTTGATAATGAATTATAGGACTGATCTGGAAATTTTGGTCTAATTTCATCAAGTCGCGATTGGGTTTTTGACGCGAAACATGAGTAATTGTTTAACGAGCGAAATGGATATCGCACTGGGCAAATGAGCTCCGAATTGAGTTTCGATTGAAGGGTTGTGTTCGTATTATTATTTGTGACTCATAGGAATAAGAATCGTCTAATTCCGAGTTCGTACGAAGGAGTTAGAGCCTTTTTAGTGAAATTAAAGAGTGCTGGTGCATCAGGTCTGGTGTGGCACTTTTAGCGACCAGATTAGCACCTTTAGCGACCAGATTTGGGTCTTTAGCGACCAGATTTGCTTATTAAAAGCTGCTGCGTTTCTGCTCGTTTTTTTTTACCTATTTTCTTGCGAAATAACACGGCTTTGGGGCGATTTTGAGCAAGAAATCATGGGAAATCTTGAGTTAAGTCACTTGTGATTATTTCTACTCCATAATATTGAATTATCATCGAATAATCCGACTAGATTACATGTTTTTGAGGTGTAAATTGGGGATTTTGGACCTAGGGATTTGAAAATAAGATTTGAAGATTTGAGAGGTCATTTGAGTTCCGATTTTGGTAAACTTTATATGTAAGGACTCGTGGCGAGACGAGGAATCCGTTGGTGTGATTTTCGGAATTTTTCGAGAAGTGGGCCCGGGGCTCGGGTTTTACCAACTTTGTGAATTTTAGTACTTTTCGAGTATTTTTGATTGGGTTATGTTTCTTTAACCCATATTTATGTATTCGCTGTGATTTTGAATAGATTCGACGCGCGAGGAGGTCGATACAAAGGGAAAAGGTATTGCGGACCAGTCTACGGCCGGTTAGAGGTGAGTAGTTGGTGTATATGATGGCCTGAGGGTTTGAAACCCCGGCTTATCACATTGTGACGCTATTGTAGGGCGTGACTCGCACCCCATGGCAGGTGCGGGATTAGTTATGACTGGGGATTGAGACTTAGTCCATCCCGAACAAGAATGTTTCTATATTGGCGACTGATACGCACCCTGTATTGAATATATCTGGGCTTATTGTCGTGTTTGGGGTCTTGTGCCGATCTGTAGCATCCTTAGAGGATGAATGTCATTGTGATAGCATGCTTTGTATAATCATTGATCTCAGTCCTGTGTTTAATCACTATTATGAAATGCTAAGTCACTTTTCCTGAAGTTAAATATCTAAAGTATATTCTCCTTAATAAATTGGAAACTGGGAAATTAATTGAATCTGTTACGTGACTCATATGCATATTGTGGACTGAGTATGGATCGGGCTGCACGCCGCAGCGAATGGTATGATTATATTGCGCTTGGGCTGAAGGAGCCCCTCCGGAGTCTGTACACACCCCCAGTGAGCGCCGTCGACGTTAAATGGATCGGGCTACGCGCCGTAGCGGTCATGTGCATTGCATTGCATCCTTACATTATACTTGACTGATATATTTGAAGTTGTTTTGCTGTTGGTTCGTAGTTAGGTGTTGGACTGTTAGTTTTAGCTTTACTTTGTGGCATTTCGTGGATTTCTTATCTTCAGACATTTTATATGCTTATTACTTACTGAGTTGGTAGTACTCACCCCCTACTCCCTGCACCTTGTGTGCAGATTCAGGTACTTCGGGAGCTTAGTTGAGCTAGCCGCTGGTTTCCAGAGTTCCAGGAGTGGTCGAGGTAGCTGCTATGACGTCCGCAGGACCCGACTCCTCCCTTATCCCTTTATTATTTCCGTACTTTAGAACATACTTATTTTGAGGATTTTTTTTGACTCTGTATTAGTTAGAGGCTCTAGACTCATGACCCCAGGTCTTTGGGAGTTACAGTTATGTCAGTATTTCGTATTGTTTTAATTGAGTATTTCAACTATGAGTATTAATATTTGATTTTAAGTATCTGATTAATTGGTTTTGAGCTTTGTGCTCGGGTTGAGAGAGTAAATGGTCGGGCTTGCCTAGCATTAGTGTTGGGCGCCATCACGACCGGGTTTGGGGTCGTGACATTCCTAATCACTTCTTCCAATTCTTCCTCGGTCTACCTCTCCTTAGACTTATCACAACCAACCTCTCACACCTCCTTATTGGGGCATCTACGCTCTTCATCTTCCCATGCTCGAACCATCTCAGCCTCGCTTTTTGCATCTTGTCCATCACGGAGCTACTCCCATTTTTTATTGTATCTCTTTGTTCCTAATCTTATTTCTCCTAATATGTCCACATATCTATCTAAGCATTCTCATTTTCGTTTTTTATTTTCTGTACGTGCGAGTTCTTGATTGGCCAACACTCTGCCCCATAGAGCATGGTTGGTCTAACAATCACTCTATAGAACTTACTTTTAACTCTTGGTGGTAGACTTTTATTATATAAGACACCAGATGCGAGCCTTCGTTTTATCTACCCCACTCCAATATGATGTATGACATCATCATCGATCTCTCAATTTTCTTGAATTATTGACCCAAGATACTTGTGAGTCAATCCTCACTTCTGCATCCACCTCATGGAATGTGTCATTGAACTTGCACTCCACGTAGGCCTGTTCATGGATCAGATCGGATTTGGTACCTTTCGGGTTATAATTTTGGATTTTGAATTTTGTAAATTGCAATTTGAATTCGAGCTAAATTAAATTCAGATTGGATTTTAATGTTTGAATCGGATAAACATTTCTTATTTTGGTTCGAATTGTACGCCTTATTAAGATACTAGAATAAATAATTTTAACATGCTATCTCCAACCATTTTCAGTAGCAAAACTCATTGACTTCCATATCTTTCACATTTAATATTGAAAAGAAAGAAAAGGCAAAAACAACGAGAGAAATAATAAAGAAACCTTAGAATTTTTGAAAAGGACACCCCTCTCTTTTATTTGTAAAATATAAATTTCAGATTTCGATCGGTTCGGATGTAAATTAAGCCAAATTGTATCCGATATGATATCCAAATAATTAAATTAAAGACCCAAAATTCGATCCAAAGAGCTAAAATCCTATCTAAATCAATCCAAATTACACGGATATGTTCGGATTTGCGGGTAGACCCAAATAATGCACATCCCTAACTCTATGCATGTACTCTATCTTAGTATTGCTCAACCTAAAACCTTTAGACTCTAGGGTCTATCTCCAAATCTCCAGTCTATCGTTAACTTTATGGCGTGTCTCGTTAATTGATACTATGTCATCTACAAATAACATATACCATAGTACCTCTTCTTGAATATGGCATGTCAATTCATCCATCACCAAGGAAAATAAAAATGGGTTAAGAGTTAATTAATGAAATTAAGTTTTCGAGAACATAAATGTATATACCTACACATCCTATTTATCAATCTTTTCTTATAGTATATTTTTTAACCATTGAAAAACTATATTTCCTTTAAAAGAGTTATATAGGATAAGAATGCACGGTTGCAGTAAATAGATACCAAATTGTAATTTTGCTTTCACAAATTGAAATATAATATAATCTTTCTAAGACTTATTTTCAAAAGAGGTATTGATGGAATCAACTTAAGGGTGTGAGCTAATGCTCAATAAAGTAGAATGAAAACAATAATAAGGTTCAACTTTTTATATATAAAAATAATGTTAGGCGATTTCTTCTATTCTGAAGAAATATTAGACAGAACTACTTGATATATTTGCTAATAAAGTATTTCTTTTGTTCCAACTTATGTGATGGTGTTTGACTGGGGATGAAGCTTAAGAAAGAAAGAAAGATTTTTGAAATTTGTGAATCTAAAATAAGCTATGAAAATCTTTTTTAGCTATAAATCATCTTATTAAGCAAAAAAAGAACATTTTATAGTTAAATTGTTATTAAATTTAGAAATGTGATATTCTTTTTTGAAATTTTCTGAAAAGGAAAGAGTATCACATAAATTGAGATGGAGGGAGTAGAAAGTATTTGAATAAATAGTTAAAATATGAAAAAACTAGCATGATAATGCGTTATATACAAAATAGGATGGATACATACAGAGACATTTAAAATTGTAACGATTTTTTATTTGATACCTCAAGTAGCCTTTGTTCTGATTGAATACCTATAATAGCTCCAAAGTGTAGCACTCAGACACATTTCAGTGACATGATTGATAGCCTAAGTTGCACATGTAGAATGCTCGTGTTCATTATCCTTTAGTGATGTCCTAGAAGTGTTTTCAGCATATAAATGCATGTTTATGTACATTTTTATCTCTTAATTGATCTATTTTTACTTTAACAAAATACTAATTATGATTTAAGTTTTGACAAATTACAATCGAGAACGTCAAGCCAAAGAGTATTCTATACGGTGTAACTCACGCTATCAATCGCACTAGTGAAATATATTTGATTAATATACTTTGGACCTATTACATGTATTCAATTGGAATAAGAACTACTAGTTAGATACTTGGGAGTGCCACTGAGTACCAAACGACTATCATTAGTACAATGCCAGCCTCTTATAGAAAAGATGTGAGGAAGTGTCACGACCCCAAAACCAACCCGGTCGTGATGGCGCCTATCATGAAACTAGGCTAGCCGACACAATCCCAAATCAAACCAATATTTCAAAAATTAAGACGTTTAAAGCTATTAATTAAACTAAATCCCATAGCATGAATCTAAATAACAAGTGCGGAAGAAACATAAGCCCGACAACGGGGTGTCACAAGTCACGAGAATCTACTAAGGTCTGTATGAATACAACAAAGACTATCACAGTCTGGAATCAATAATACTAAACAGTCTAAGGGAGATAAGAGGGAGAAGAGCAAGGTTGTGAACGCTATGCAGCTACCTTGCCGACTCCAAATGATCCGCTGGATGAAAGATCAGCGCTCGTTATCACGACCCCAACTCCTGGATCTGCACACAAGGTGCAGGGAGTAATGTGAGTACGCCAACTTAGTAAGTAATAAAAGTAAATAAAGACTGAACCGTAAGAAAACACATAATCCACGTCATAACACCACAGTAAGTACAGTATGTTTCCAAAACAGTATATAAATCAAATCACCTCGTTAAAATCCAATTTCAGTAAAAATCCTTTGGAAAATGTCTTTATAACAGTTTCAACAGAGATACAATGAAGTTTAGAGTAAAAACGATGAAAATCATAAATATCCCCTCGGGCAAGACATGTATCATAAACCGCCCCTCGGGCATAATATCAATCAGAACCAGCCTGTAACGACCCGACCGATCGTTTTGAGCTTTTTCACTTCGCTCGCCAGTTCTCGGGCATGACTAGCCCCGTGTTATATATTATGACTTATGTAAATCGTTGGTTTTGGTTTTCAGGGTAATCGGGACGGATTTGGAAGAACGGTTCTCAGTTTGAAGCTTAAAATTTGAAAGGTTTGACCAAGTTTTGACTTGTTAGCATATAATCTCGGATTGGAATTTTTATGATTTGGTTAGCTCCGTTAGGTGATTTGGGACTTCGGAGCGTGATCGGAATGTATTTTGCAGGTCCGTGGAAGGTTTAGGCTCGAATTGGCGAAATTGAAATTTTGGCGTTTTCCGGTTAATAGGTGAGATTTTGATATAGGGGTCGGAATAGAATTCCGGAAGTTGCAGTATGTGTGCAAAACTTCAGGTCATTCAGACGAGGTTTGGTAGAATTTTTTATCAAAAACGGAATTCGAAAGTTTTTGGAACCTTAGGCTTAAATCCAATGTGATTTGGTTGATTTGATGTTGTTTGAGGTGTTTTGAAGATTGGTATAAGTGTTGATAGTGGTATACGACTTGTTTGTTCTTTTGGTTGGGGTCCCAGGGGCCTCGGGGTGATTTCAGGTGGTTGACGGGAGGTTTTGAGTTGGAATATACAACTAAAGTGCTAAGTTCCTGTCATAACCGAACCTGCGGCTTGGGGAATGCAAGTGCGGTCCCTCAGAAGCGCAATTTGGGTCGCAGATGCGGAAATGGGCAAGAGGCGTTGAAACCGCAGATGCGGAAGATTGAGCGCACCAGCGATAGCGCAGGTGCGGGAGTGTGATCGCAGGTGCGGTCTGGGGCGCTTAAGTGATTTGCACAGAAGCGCACCTAGGACTGCAGGTGCGGGTCCGCAGGTGTGAGATTTTAACCGCAGGGGCGGTTTTGCTGGGTCAGAATATATAAATTTCACCTTCGCGATTTTGAGTGGATTTTTACCACATTTCAAACGGGAAGAAGCTTTGGAGAGCTAATTGAAGGGAGAATTCAAGAGGGTTTCTTAGAGGTAAGGTCCTTGGTCCCTAAACTCATTTTTATGATGATTTTTGAGGTTGTAAGCTTGAATTATGTGGGAGAATCAGTAGCAAATTGGAAGCTAGGGCTTGGAAATTGGAAACCTAAATCTAGGGTTTTGAGGGGTCGTTTGTGGTCGGATTTTGATGTATTTGATATGTATGAACTCGCGAGAGTGTAAGGATTCTAGTTTTGGATTTGTATTGGGTTCTAAGACATGGGCCCGGGGGTCGAGTTTGGTCCATTTCGGGATTCTTGATGTAAATTGGTTATTTTCGAGTGGGTTGTGTTCCCTTAGCACATTTTGATGGTATGGTACTGTTATTGGCTAGATTTGGAGCATCCGGAGGCTGAGTCGAGAGGCAAAGGCATCGCGAGCTAGAGTTTGGACCGATAGAGGTAAGTAATGATTGTAAATATTGTCCTGAGGGTATGAAACCCCGGATTCACATTGTTGTGCTATTTGAGGTGACGCACACTCTGGATGGCGAGCGTGGGGTCGTGCATCATTGGGGATTGTGACTTGGTCCATCTCGTACGACTATTAAGTCGCGTATTTTATTTGAAACTATTTGATATTGTTATATTGTGGAAACTATTATTGTGTTTGGGGCTATTATTGTTTTTGGAAACTATTATTGTTTTTGTAACTCGGTTTTATTCACTCCTTTTGATTTCATAAATGATTTTGAGCCGAGTACTTGTTTTACTGTCAGCCCGGGGGGCTTGACTGAGATCTGGCTAAGTGAGGCCGAGTGCCTGTGTTGTGAGGATATCATGGGATCGGGTTGCGCGTGCAGCATGTGGTACTAATTTGTGATATACGAGAGGCCAAGGGCCTGATTTATTATGCCACGAGGTGGCTTGTGATTGATATGAGGCCGAGAGCCTGTTTGATTATGCCACGAGATGGCTTGTTATTGCGCTTGGGCCGTAAGGGGCCCCTCCTGGAGTCTGTACACCCCCAGTGAGCGCGGGTACCCAGTGTGAGTGATGTGATGTAGCCCGAGGGGCTGTTGTTGTTTCTTGATACTGCCCGAGGGGCTGATACGAGTGATTATGAGATAGCCCGAGGGGCTGGTTCTATTGATATTTTTCCCGAGGGGCGGTTCTTGATTTATGTTACGCCCGAGGGGCTGATTACGAGTGATTATGAGATAGCCCGAGGGGATGGTTCTATTGATATTGTTCCCGAGGGGCGATTTATGGTACATGTTCTGCCCGAGGGGCTGTTTACATTTCTATCATTTTTGTACTCACTGTTTTTATCACCCGTCTGAAACCATTGGAAGATGTTTTAAAAAGGAAAGGTTTTTTTTACTGAAACTGAGTTTGATTTATGAAATAAACAATTTCTGTACTGTTTTGGAAATATACTGTATTTGCTGTAGCGTTATGACGTGGCATACGTGTTTTCTTACTGCTCAGCTTTCATTTACTTTTATTACTTACTGAGTAGGCGTACTCACATTACTCCATGCACCTTGTGTGCAGATTCAGGTATTTCTGAACTAGGTAGTGGGTGTTGATTGCTCAGTGGCAGAGTCATTGGAGTTAGCAAGGTAGCTGCCCGACGTTCGCAGCACTGCTTTTCTCCCTCTTGTCTACCTTATACTGTATTTAGTACATTTTTAGACTTTTAGTTGTATTTGGACCTTAGTAGATGCTCGTGACTTGTGACACCCCGATATCAGGATGATGTATTTATTCCGCACTGTTCATTTAGACTTACATTATGAGATATATGATTAATTATAGGCTTAAAAATGATTGTTATTGATTAAAGGGTTGAATTCGGGAGTTGTGTCGGCTGGCGTAGTTTCATGATAGGCGTCATCACGACCGAGTCGGTTTTAGGGTCGTGACAAGTTGGTATCAGCTCATAGGTTACATAGATCTTACGAGTCATGAGCAGGTTTAGTAGAGTCTCGCGGATCGATACGGAGACGTCTGTACTTATCCTTCGGAGGCTGCAGAACCTTTAGGAAATCCCACATTCTTGAATTCTTATCGTGCGACATTGATTTAGCTTGAAATGTAACTCTTTAAACTCCTCCCACGCGTTTGTATGCGCACATGAGCGCTCAATATCAGTTGTGCATTGACGGCTTGTGATCCCCTGATCGAGGGGCGAGATGTGATTTTTGTGCAATGATGTTGGGCCAGTCTGGAGGACTTGAGGTCGGATTTTGCCTGAAGCTTGAGCACTGAGGTGCTGATTGTGTGGGCGTGTTTCTGGATCTATATGTTCTGATGTGTCCCTATTAAGGGAAGTGATGACGAGATAGCTACGTGATGAGGATTATGTGACTGCGAGATGTGTTCATATGAACTGAATGAGACGAGAAGGGTCTGCTTTGGGGCAGCAAGAGCTATTTGGTGTTTGATTTTCATCTTGATTTGATGTATAGCCCCGAGTTGTGGGTGTGATGAAGGATCCTTTCATGTTGCCTGTTGGGAAATGAAGTAGATCTCAAGTTGTCATATGAGTTCAGACTCAAGAAGATTAGGTGGGTTATCTCCTGCGGAGTGTTCTGAAGTTTGTGTGATCCTTATGTTGTTGTTGGAAGATCTCCTTTACCAGTAAAATATATGTGATGCAATTTAAATTTGGGATCGCTTAAGAGAGTGGGCTTGACTGTACGAGGGTGAACGCGAGATTCGCAGAAGATTTGAAATACTAAATGGTTTGTGTTGCACGAGCTTATGAAGGATTTAGTTTATCTCACCACGGTATTATGGAAGTAATAGAGTATATGCATTATGAGTTATTGTGTGTTTTGATCTATGGCTTTGAGCCAAGTGGGGGAGTCTGCTATTGACTAGTTGATTGCACGGTTATGTACTATATTGGTTCCAGTTTGAGGCGTACTGGTGAATTAATTATGGCTTACGGAGGTTGAGACCGAGGATGGCTCGAGTAAAGGAAATTTCAATAAAGGTTATGTTATGCTTTATGGGTGTATGAGAATCATGGAATGACTTGAGTTGTCATTGGTAAAGGATGTACGGTGCATAGAACAGGAAGTTGCTTGGTTGCATTAAGGTGAGGTTACATTCTGCGGTGTCGGACTGCTATTGGAGCACAGGTCGTCCGGTACGTTTGATCGGTCTAATCTCGGTTTGAGTAGAGTGGATGACTCTCGAGAATGGTTCTAATGGGTTCAAGATTTTACATGTAGTAACTGGAGATTTTTCAAGTTGTATATTTGGCCAGAAACCAAGGTTTGCATTGGAGGGCGTCAAGACTCGTGGTATTTCTATATCATTATGGGATTCTATGTATCAATATCAAGAAGGTAAAGGTAATGTCTTTGGATTCCCAGGAAGTCTCTTTAGGGTAGGTATCTTAAATGTGGTGCTTTTGGAAATATTTAAGAGAGTATTCAGCGGCTTATGAGCCGTAGACGGTGTGGTTTTATGCTTGGGTCTCGTATGGTGAGTCTGCGTTGAGGAATTGTGGTGTTAAAGCAAGAAGGAGTATCAAGTTGAAGATAAATCAGAAGGAAACTTGGATAGATGGGATAGCTTGGTAGTAGGCCGGATCGGCATGGTAAGGATATGATTAGTTCTTTGGGTGCTTACGAGGTAATGAGTTTCTACAGGTGTTTCGCGGCAATGCTCTTGGGTTTTAGTGACCTGCGTAGCTTGGTTGAGTTAGAAGGATTCAGCCCTGATGGTTTAGTTTTGTGCAAATGGAATTCGGAGAATTCTTGATAGTTTCTACTACGGTGAGAGAGGTATATTTGCTACGACCGTGAGGAGCATGGGATGTGTAGTGATTTTCTTCTAGATGGATCAATGGAAAGTTCTTGGCTAGTTGAGTACGTAGCCGCTTGTGGCTCGGCAGGGATATGAAGTTCTCATGTTTATCCTAGGATGGTATGGTATATGCAGTATGTTGTGTAGGATTGAGATTTGCATGTGTAAGGTCACGGTTCAGTTTGAAAGGGAGGTCACAAATTCTTAGGTAGCATGGACAGTGCAGATGACTAGATAAATGAGATCACTGATTAATGTGGCTTGATGAGGGTATACATTTGAGGAAGGGCGATGTGTTTGAGTTGATAATACTTCATTAGTGTTGCGGCACTCTCTTGATGGATCGACTGCTGATATTCGAGTTGCTTGGTGGCACAGAAGAATTGTAGGAGTATCTCTCGTGGTATGATTGTGTATTAGAGGTGTGTTGTATATTCGGACGGTGGAGTTGGGATCGTATGTTGATACCCAATTTTTCCCTATATAATTTTTATATATACAAAAATACTCTCAAAATAGCATATATATGCATATATAAGCATATCTAAGTGTTTTGGCATTTTTCCTGATTTTTAAAGATTTTTTAAAATCAATTTATTGTCCATTTTAGCAGCACAAAACTTAATAATTATTCCTCAAATTATCATTTTGGTGACTAATTTATTTTATCCTCATATTTATTCCAAAATATAGCTAAGGTAAGTTTTGCACAATTTTTACAAATTTATTGAGTATTTTAAAATTAAATTGCACATAATTGCAATTCTAGCCTATTTTAAGATTAATTGCGTTTATAATTACAAATTTTGATTCCAGTATTTTTAATAAAATATTTACATATTAGTAACTAATTTAGAACTTTTAATTTGTTCCCAGAAATTGTTTTACTATTTTTATAAAATAAAAAGGGGAAAAATGGCTATTTAAATACTAGCCCTAATCATTTCAATTTTAGCCTAAATTAGCCTCCCAATTAAACCCAATTTAAAACCCCATTACCCGGCCCAAATCCTAAGTTCACCCGTTCCCCACCTACCCGTCTAAATCTGGACCGTTGATCACTCAAGATCAACGGCCAAAACTCACCCTTCCATAATTAAGCCTAACAACCTACCCTAGTTCCCCTCATTCTCACCGACCCGCCGCCCTGAAATTCCAAAACACTCTCAAATCCTCTCAACAACTCTCCGAAACCCTAGCCTCCTCCCACCTTCCTTCACCGAATTTTCACCGGAATCCATGGCTTCCCAGGCCAATGGATGGTCTCTACCCACCCTCTCCACCATTCGGCCTTGAGTGTTCGAGGTCTGGAAGGCTGACTTCGATGGTTCTCCCTCCGATATTCTGTTCCATGGCTTCTCCGGCCATGCTCCGGCACATTCGAGACCCAGGAGCCTGATTCTCGACCTCTCCGACTCAAGATCGGACCTGTCTCCAAGCCTTTCTCATTTCTAGGGTTTCTCCGAAACCGTAACCATTCGAGGTTCTTTCACCGTTATTTGTTTAGATCTATACTCTGTCTGAGTGTTTGAGAGAGAGGAGGGTTTCAGGGGCGGCGGATAATTGAAAAATGAGTTAGGGTTGGTGGGGTTGATCAATTAAAAGGAAAGAATGAGTGTGAGCCGTTCATCTGTTAGATCAACGGCTAGGATTAAAAGAAAAGGTCCGAGTGGGTTATTTGAGTGGGTCGTGGGTCGGGTGAACTTAGGATTTGGGCCGGGTAATGGGGTTTTAAATTGGGGGGCTAATTTAGGCTAAAATTAAAATGTTAGGGCTAATATTTAAATAGCCATTTCCCCCTTTTTATTTTATAAAAATAGTAAAACAATTTCTGGAAACAAATTAAAAGTACTAAATTAATTACTAATATGTAAATATTAAATTAAAAATACTGGAATCAAAATTTGTAATTATAAACGCAATTAATCTTAAAATAGGCTAGAATTGCAATTATGTGCAATTTAATTTTAAAATACTCAATAAATTTGTAAAAAATGTGCAGAAATTACCTTAGCTATATTTTGGTATAAATATGAGGATAAAATAAGTTAGTCACCAAAATGATAATTTGAGGAATAATTATTGATTTTTTGTACTGCTAAAATGGACAATAAATTGATTTTAAAAATCTTTAAAAATTAGGAAAAATGCCAAAACACTTAGATATGCTTATATATGCATATATATACTATTTTGAGAGTATTTTTGTATATAAAAATTATATAGGGAAAAATTGGGTATCAACAGCTGTCCCTCTTTACCCGGGAAGGATGAAAGAGTTGTCGGGTAGATATGATGGCCAATTTGACTGAACGAAACAAGTTGAAGAGTTTTGACTGAGCTCTGGTTCCTGAGCTGCCTACATATCCCTGGCCTACTAGGAATCAGGCCATATGTAGTTCAGGATCTGTCGGCGGAACATGCCGATGGAGATTTTCGAAAAACGGACGCGATGTTCAGGTCGGGAAAGATGGTCAGAATCTAATAGGCTGCGGGAATTGGAGCGGGATCGCTCCTGCTGAGACGGCCGTTGCTATCCGGTTTACCTGCAAATGAGCAATACGAACATGTATTGTGCATAAATTTAAACGTGATGCAAGCTCCCATTGGACCATGAATGCTGTCTTTGGACGGTTAGGATGACGTCCTCAGACCATGACATCCTGGGCCATAAAGCGTATAATAAAGGATTCGCAGGCTANCCGGGTAAAGAGGGGCAGCTGTTGATACCCAATTTTTCCCTATATAATTTTTATATACAACTCTCAAAATAGCATATATATGCATATATAAGCATATCTAAGTGTTTTGGCATTTTTCCTAATTTTTAAAGATTTTTAAAATTAATTTATTGTCTATTTTAGCAGTACGAAAATCAATAATTATTCCTCAAATTATCATTTTGGTCACTAATTTATTTTATCCTAATATTTATACCAAAATATAGCTAAGGTAATATTTGCACATTTTTTACAAATTTATTGAGTATTTTAAAATTAAATTGCACATAATTGCAATTCTAGCCTATTTTAAGATTAATTTCGTTTATAATTACAAATTTTGATTCCAGTATTTTTAATTTAATATTTACATATTAGTAATTAATTTAGTACTTTTAATTTGTTTCCAGAAATTTGTTTTACTATTTTATAAAATAAAAGGGGGGAAATTGGCTATTTAAATACTAGCCCTAATCATTTCAATTTTAGCCTAAATTAGCCCCCCCAATTAAACCCAATTTAAAACCCCATTACCCGGCCCAAATCCTAAGTTCACCCGACCCACGACCCACTCAAATAACCCGCCCAGACCTTTTCTTTTAATCCTAGCCGTTCATCTAACAGATCAACGGCTCACACTCACTCTTTCCTTTTTAATTGATCAACCCCACCAACTCTAACTCATTTTTCAATTATCCGCCGCCCCTGAAACCCTCCTCTCTCTCAAACACTCTCGAACCTTCTCTAACCCTAGCCACCTCCGCCCTGAAATCCACCGGAATCCATGGCGTTCCAGGCCATGGATGACTTGTGCTCACCCTTTCTTACCATTAGACCTAAGTTGTTCGATGATTTGAAGCCCGCCTATGATGGTTCTCTTCAAGACCTTCTCAGATTTGTAGATCTATGGCTTCTCCGTCCATTACTCCGTCGTATTCAGGCAATATGAGTCTTTTCAACTCAAGATCTGACTTTCCTCAAGACCTTTCTCATTTCTAGGATTTTCTCTACAACCCTAAGCTGTTCGAGGTTCTTTACTTGCTTATTCTCTTATATCTGAAACATGTATGGGCTCTATTTGACATTTTTAAGGTTTTTCCCAAATTTCTTTTTCAAAAATCGTTCAATTTCAATTTTAGGGTTTCTGAAAAGTTCCTTCAAATATCTTTCTGATTCTTCCTGTTCTTTCTTTACGTGTGTTTGTCTGTGTTATGCTCGTATGTTTTCCTTTTACTACGCATGAGTTCGCTCTCTTTTTTCTTTTCTATTATGCACGATTCGTCTATTTTCATTGTTATTCCTATACTCGCATGATAATCCGTGTTGTTTTCCTTAGGCTTTGCTATATGTGTTTATGGTTGAGTTCTTTGGTTTTGTTCACTTTACTGAACTCTATTTGCGTTCCTGTTAAGCATATTTCATCTACTTCGTCTAAAACTCGTATCATCTCTTTCTTCTGAAACTTGTTTAAATTCCAAGTTTTCTCAAGCATGTTCTCATGACTTTGAACCGGTGTTCTTTCTATCGTGTGTGTTCGTCTCTCGTTAAGTCTTTGGAAAAGACTTCTGAGCCTCTTTCAAAGACCTGTTTTCTCACCTCTGTCACACCTCCTTTTTTACCACACCCCCTGAAGGGGTATAATAAAGGGAGTTTTTCCAATTAAAGGACAATCGAAACGGGATTATTTTATTAAGAGAGTCGCCACTTGGAAGACTTATGGTGTTCCAAGTCACCAGTTTCAAATCCTGAATCGAGGAAAAGATTGACTCTGTGTTACAGTCCGCGAACACAAAAACCCGAGTAAGGAATTCTATTAACCCGGGAGAAGGTATTAGGCATTTCCGGATTTCGTGGTTCTAGCACGGTCGCTCAACTGTTATAATTGGCCTATTATCTGATTTTAGCACATGTTTTAGCCTATGGTGCAATTTTAAACCTTAAACCGCTTTATTTTATTATTTTTTAAGGAAAATTGCAACGTTATTTAAAATATATCTCGAACCACGTCACATAAATGCACCCGCGGTTCCCGACATATTTTATCTAACATTGTTGAGATTTGGATTTGGGTCGCATAAATGCGCACCCGAGTTTAGGAAGGTAACTCATTAAAATAACGCGCCTAAAGCAACTACGTGTTTGCAACTTTGCGAGAGCCATGAAAATTCGTTAAATGGCACGCCTCGATTTCTAAAGAGTTAAAAAAAAATTAATTACATGAGAGCCATGGGCTTAGGGGTTTTATTTGGAAGTTTAAAGGACTCTAGCTAATAAGATTAAAGTCGATTATGTGGAAATCACTATCCAAAGATGAGACAAAAACTACAATTAATTCTTATAACTAGTCATGCAACCCATTTAACCTTGAATTAAAAATATGACTATCCCTTAATCACCTAAGCTTCAGTACATAATTTTAAATCACTCAAAAGCAAATATGAAATCAATGTTGCAAGTATAAATCAATGTTGCCCATCAGTACGTCATTTTCAAATAAGTGCAAACAAAGAACGTTGATTAGGATTTATCTAAAGTAATCAAATCAGTACTTTCATATTTCAATACCAAACGTGAAACTGAAATTTAACATGAGTTCTAATAAACAAGCTTCGACAGAATAAGGCACACAAGAAATTCAATCGTTAACGACGTAGTTTATAAGGCAAAGATCGGACCTTTCGTATAAATAAATGGAGCTGAAATTACAAACTTGGCAACTGGGCGATGCCGGAACGGAGCTCTCGGGAGTGACTACGAACGGAACCTCAGATTAGCGGCGTCGACTGGCTACGGAAAACCCATATGCGGATGTTTAAACTGCATTTTTAGCTTCTTTCAGCTTGTTTCGTCTCTGAATGTGTCCTCTCAGATCTGTTCTCGTTCTTATTTTTATGCTCTGTTTTTCTTGGTTTAATGGAGATTTATGGTCTTTGGGTGGTGTTTTAGTGGCTATTGAGGTTTTGAATGTGCAAGAAAGGAGAAGAAGAACAATTGCTGCTGGTGGGAAACGGCAGAAATCTGCATAAGAAAATGGCGTTGTTCTCTTTTTGAGTTGGAGACGATGGTCTCTTTTTCCTTTTTGGAATCTGCGGCTGGCTCTTTTAGGTGTCTTTAGGTGTTAATTTATAGGCGTAGGAATTAGGTTAGGTCAAATAGGGAGAATGGGTATGGGCTCAATGTTTGGGCTATCCCAAATTGGGCATTTTCACTTAAGACCAAACAAAATTAGCCCCAAATTTAATACTCTTTCTTCTAACACAAAACCAAAAATACTACATCAATTATTAATTAATCCTATTCGAGTAAATAACTATTAAAATAAAATTGACCGTTAAATAAATTATTTTTGGTATTTTTTCAAGATTTTATGACTACAAAACAATAATGGAATAATTTTTGTCATTTTTATTTTTCTTGTAATAAAATAAAGTAAAAGAATAAAAATTAGTTGAAATAGCTATATTAGACCTAAATTAAATATTTACATACTAAAATATAAAAAATCTTGGGGAGGGTCAAAAATCACATGTCTACAACCTCTATTATCTGACTCAATTTTAAACCCTAGGATTTGGGGGTTTTCTTTGGGTAAATGGTATTAGGGTTCCACGTTGGGACCCTAGGCTTTCAGACTCACAATGAGTTTGTAACTGAACTTGAATCTCTTTTTGCTTGTGACTCTAAGGCTTTCAATGATAGACTCTTTTTCCTAAATAACTTGACAGTTCCTTTTGTTTGATCTGTATGCTTTATATATGAGAGAATCCCTCTTTCAAAAAGGTTTTCACCATCTAAGTGATTGATTCTGAAATCCCTTTAATAAGGCTGATGGATTGTCATTGATTTTTCTTCGAATGAATCTCCTTTACCTTTCTTGACTTGATTCAGTCAAATTGAACTTGTAATTTTGGTGTCAGGACTGTTTGATTGATTCCCTTGCCATATTTGGCACAAACCGTGTACTGTGGACTGTTTTCCTTAAATAAGTTATGTGTATTTACCCCTTTTGTGCTACCTTGAAAGGTTTTAAGTAAAACTTCTTTCCTTAACTGGTTTTACCCATTGGAATCAGAATCCCTTAACCAAAGGGAGACTGATTTCAATAATATTTCCTTGCCTTTCTTGCTTGCTTTCTGCACTATAAAAAGGACCTTACATTGCATCTTACCAGAACATCTTACGACTTCTTTATTCACACAACCCTCACACCACTAGTCTTTAAAATACTGGCACACTTGCAACTCTGTTTTGAATTCAATACTCTGCTTTGCTTGGGATCTTTTGGAACTGATTTGCTTGTAATTTGGCTTTTCAAGACTACTGTTTGTTATTTATTTCTTCTGAAACTGGTATGTTCTGATTTAATTTTTTGCCTCACCTCTATGTGTTTACTTTATAGTTTCAGCATTCTTGTTCACTTTACTGTGCATGTTCAGTGATTAAATTGTGTATGTTCTTTCCCTGCATTTGTTTCTATTGTGAATCCCCACCCCCTATCTTCCTCTATGTGTCTGAGTTAAGGTTTTGGCTTGGCAGTATCCAAGTTACTGCTCAGGCCTGAACTTGATCTTCAATAGATCCTAACTCCTAAGATGTGGCTAACAGGTTGGTCAAGGGTGTGCCAGCATTCCCAATTGCTGAGCATGACCACCAGCCTTCCATGGCCTTCCTAATTCACTCTCTATGCACCTATACTTACTCTTAGACTCTAAGTTCTGCCCCCTCCTATGAGCCTTGCTTTGGGACCTTGAGTTCCCTCTGAACTGGGACACTTGAGGGCTGACCCTTCCACACTGCACCATAATCTTAATTGTGCAATGTAATTAGGTGTGAGCATTGCTTGGAGTTCATGAAGCTCCTTGGAACTTTGACACACCCAAAGGATGAGAAAGGCTTTTGGAAATCTGATCCTGGAAGTTGGTTTATCTCATATTGTTGGACTTTGAGTCTGAATTAGGCTGTTTGGTTGTAACTGGAACTTCTGATGTAATTTTACTTTTCTTTCTTTTGATTCTTTCGGGTCTGTAATAATTTGTAATAACTATTAGGGATGGTTAGTGGAAAGGGATGGGGATGAATGTATGAAAAAGGGTAGAAAACATGCCTATAGGTTATTTATTTCTGCATTCTCGTCTCAGAAAACATGCATATAGGTTATTTATTTCCACATTCTCATCTTAGAAAACATGCCTATAGGTTATTTATTTCTGCATTCTCATTCTAGAAATCATGCCTATAGGTTATTTCTGTATTCTCATTCTAGAACTCATGCCTATAAGTTTTCTGCACTTCTGCATATACATATCATTAGGCAAACAATCGTAGGCTTAATAATAATCAATTGCATTCTAGAGACCATGCCTATAGGACTCTTGCATCTCTGTAATCGTTTTAAAACCAATAACGCTTAGAAATCATGCCTATAGGAATAATCAACTGAATCAGTTTCGAGTCTGAAACCAGTCATAAGGTCGTTTAAAAACCTGCAGATCTTTTGTTTATAATACTAGTGATCCCTTTCTTTAAAATCAGTACGCTCTGTTAGATACCATGCCCATAGGTCTCACTTAGGCAAACCATTAGGTAATTAATTAACTGTGTCATCTTTGATAATTATAACCAGACAAGGCTAATTCGGACTCCTCATCTGAGAAGTATGTGATAAATCAGCCTGTCCTAACGCTTTTAAATTTAATTCAGACCACAACCAGTATTTGAAGTCATGCTATACAATCTGCTCTTTTAAGTGGGGAGGCCTATTTGAGCCTTAATTGTTATTTGCTCTTCCCCTAACTGCTTATGTGTTCTTGTTTGTCGCCTTAGACTTTTTATCCTTTTAAACTCTGAAAAGCCCCAATTCCATTCCCTTTTAGGATTAGTAGTCTCAATGCCTCCGAGACTGATAGGATCGGGACGGGTAACAGCATGCAATAAGTAACGATATTATTCCGCGCTTTAATACCTTAAACAGGGTGGGAAAGGGTAGACATGGAGATGATGATCACGTAATAACACCACGCGTATAATTGGTTATCGGGTGTTGCGTGGATGATCCATGTTATTTATAAACCTAGGATCCCCCTCCCTCCATACGTGCTTACATCAATTTTCCAGTTCTTTAAACTTTGTATTTCACTTTAATTCAAACCTCTTTGGAACTTCCAGCACTGTTTTCTTTTTAAACTTCCGCACATTTTACTTTTTTGTCTGATTATTTGCATTCGTTACTTGAACCCCATTTTTCTGCACTTTTACATTCTTTTAAACGAACATGAAACCATCTATTCCCTAACTTCAGCATGCTTATTTAACCTTTATACAATCCTACTTGTAATCGTTATGTGAAGTTGTCTTGTATGTTTATTCCCTTTAAAGTCACAAATTGTAGCATGGCCGGAAACCACACTAGTGGATTTTGGGAGGTGCCTAACACCTTCCCCCTGGGATAATTTCAAGCCCTTACCCGTTCTCTAGTTCTTTCCTTTTTTTTACTCCTTGGTGTCCTAATGCACTCAATCATTAGGTGGCGACTCTTCTAAATCTCAAAACCCAAATTCCCAAAAGGAATAGAGTTGTCCGCCCAAATATCGTAAACCCAATTTTGCCTTTAGAAAAAGGGGGCATCGACATCGTATATGTTGATTCGCGATTTGGAGACTGGGAGTTCTCATCAACAGGTTAGGTCGTGGTTGTGGACCCTGTATATCAGTCTTGTGTGGTAGCTATTGGAAGTTTGGAGACCCGAGTAGATCTTTGTTGCTTGGTATGTTGGATTTTGGATGTGATATTGGGTATAGACTGGTTGTCTCGGTGTTGTGTTGTTCTGGACTATTGCGCTAAGACGCCGACGTTGGCTACGCCGAGGATGCCACGAATTGAGTGGCAAGGTTCGACGAATTATATTTTCAGTAGGGTAATTCATTTTTGAAGACCCAGCGGATGGCTGGGAAGGGTTGCCTTTTCTTATTGGGCCTTTGTGATGGATGTCAGCGCAGAGACTCCTACCATTGACTCAGATCCGGTGGTGGGGGATTTTCCGGATGTGTTTCCTACTTCCGGGCATGCCGCCGGACAGGGTTGTTGATTTCGGTACTGATTTGGTGCCGAGCACCGTATCGTATGGCACCGGTGGAGTTAAAGGAGTTAAAGGAGCAGCTTCAGGAACTCCTTGATAAGGGGATTCATTGGTAGACCAATATGGATGTGTGTTCTGCATTGAGTCGGCTTGGTTGACTCCGAGTTGTATTGTTGAGGGAGGTGTTGATTCGATTGTTATTGAGCTTATTAGTGATTTGGGGGAGATCTATGAGTTACCTTCCCGTGTTGCGAGGCGTTAGGATTTGTTGGTTATAGGCACATATGGTGTGGTTTTTATTGGGTCTCTCAGTGGAATTCGAGCGGTAAGAGTATTAGGTATTGCTCGGCGGATGGCGTATCGGTTGCTTCCTTTCGGGTTTGTGTAATGTTATGTCAATTGCTTTGCCGTGGTTATGAAAAATGATTTTCTTGGGTACTAGACATCAAATTGTGCGTGGTTGTTGATTTTGAGCATAGTGACTGGAGGTGTCTCATGTGGGCCAGTATTCGGATAGGGTCGCGCATTGCAACGAAGTTATGTGGAGATATGACCCTTCGGGTTAGATTCGCGTATTCTATTTCTACGACGTGTGATGGGTTCTAAAAATTGTGTTGTGGTGGTACTGGTGAGCTTGCGGTACAACTCTTTCATTTGAGTCATTTTTCATGATTTGAGTACGTTCGGATTGTTGCTTATTGGTGCGCGTATTGCACGAGTTGTGGCTTTAGTTTGTATTGATGTGTCATATCACCAGAGTAGTTGTGTTGGATTAGATGAGATCGTTGGGATCTATAATGAATACAAACGGATTTGGTTTCAGCGTGTTGGAAGGATAATATCGATGTTCGGCTTAGAAATTTGCTATGGTACTTGCCAAAGGAGAATTGGCTTCACGAATGGTTAATCTCAGGAATGGTTATGACTTTCTACGTGTTTCATTTATCATTGGCAATATACGGAAGTGTTGAATGAGGCTTTGTTTGATAAGAGGTTTATTATCGATATTCGGTTGTTCTAAGCAACTGCCGTGATTAGAAATTATCGCTACGAGAGTTTGAGCTATGTGGTATATCATGTAATTGCATCTGAGACAACAGGTATGGTTTGTTACAGCTTGTTCAGAATTATTCAAAGTATAGATGTGAGATTCTAATCTTATAGATGATTTCGGAAGTAGAAATGTGGTTCTAAGGTTATGGGCTAGGTTGGATTGTGAAATTTCAGTTACATTGTGTTATCGGATCTATATGAGATAGGGTGACATGGGATCACCCCCGGTATGTGCATGGTAAGGTTACACAGCGATTTGATGGTTTTCGGAACAACTCTGGGCACGTTCGAGGATGAACGTATGTTTAAGTGGGGGATGATGTAACGACCCGACCGGTCGTTTTGAGCTTTTGCACTTTGCTCACCAGTTCTCAGGCATGACTAGTCTCGTGTGATGTATTATGACTTATGTAAATCATCGATTTTGGTTTTCAGGGTAATCGGGACGGATTTGGAAGAACAGTTCTCAGTTTGAAGCTTAAAATTTGAAAGGTTTGACCAAGTTTTGACTTGTTAGCATATGATCTCGGATTGGAATTTTTATTATTTGGTTAGCTCTGTTAGGTGATTTGGGACTTAGGAGCGTGATCGGAATGTATTTTGCAGGTCCGTGGAAGGTTTAGGCTCGAATTGGCAAAATTGAAATTTTGGCGTTTTCCAGTTGATAGGTGAGATTTTGATATAGGGGTCGGAATGGAATTCCGGAAGTTTCAATAGGTTCGTTGTGTCAAATGTGACGTGTGTGCAAAATTTTGGGTCATTCGGACGAGGTTTGGTAGACTTTTTGATCAAAAGCGGAATTCGGAAGTTTTTGGAACCTTAGGCTTGAATCCGATGTGATTTGGTTGATTCGATGTTGTTTGAGGTGTTTTGAAGATTGGTATAAGTGTGGATAGTGGTATACGACTTGTTTATGCTTTTAGTTGAGGTCCCGGGGGCCTCAGGGTAATTTCGGGTGGTTAATGGGAGGTTTTGAGTTGGAATATGCAGCTGAAGTGCTAAGTTCCTGTCATAACCGCACCTGTGGCTTGGGGAACGCAGGTGCAGGCTCGCAGAAGCGCAATTTGGGTCGTAGATGCGGAAATGGACAAGAGGCGCTGGATTCGCAGATGCGGAAGATTGAGCGCACCTGCGATAGTGCAGGTGCGGCGGTGTGATCGCAGGTGAGGTTTGGGGCGCTTAAGTGATTTGTGCAGAAGCGCACCTGGGACCGCAGGTGCGGGTCCGCAGGTGCGAGATTTTAACCGCAGGTGCAGTTTTGCTGGGTCAGAATATATAAATTTCACCTTCACGATTTTGAGTGGATTTTCACCATATTTCAAACGGGAAGAAGCTTTGGGAGCTAATTGAAGGGAGAATTCAAGATGGCTTCATAGAGGTAAGGTCCTTGGTCCCTAAACTCGTTTTTATGATGATGTTTGAGGTTGTAAGCTTGAATTATATGGGAGAATCAGTAGCAAATTGTAAGTTAGGGCTTGGAAATTGGAGACCTAAATCTAGGGTTTTAAGGGGTCGTTTGTGGTCGGATTTTAATGTATTTGATATGTATGAATTCGTGAGAGTGTAAGGATTCTAGTTTTGTGAATTGTATCGGGTTTCGAGACGTGGGCTCGGGGGTCAGGTTTGGTCAATTTCGGGATTCTTGATGTAAATTGTTTATTTTCGAGTGGGCCTTGTTCCCTTAGCACATTTTGATGGTATGGTACTATTTTTGGCTAGATTTGGAGCATTCGGAGGCCGAGTCAAGAGGCAAAGGCATCACGAGCTAGAGTTTGGACTGGATAGAGGTAAGTAATGATTGTAAATATTGTCCTGAGGGTATGAAACCCCGAATTTCACATTGTTGTGCTATTTGAGGTAATGCACACGTTGGATGGCGAGCGTGTGGTCATGCACCGTTGGGGATTGTGACTTGGTCCATCAGGTATGACTATTAAGTCGCGTATTTTATTTGAAACTATTTGATATTGTTATATTGTGGAAAATATATTTGTGTTTGGGGCTAAATGTTGTGTCTGGGCCTTGCGCCGATTGTTTGGACCCTTAGGGGCTTTTACTACTGTATTTTCCTCACTGTTCTGGTTTAATGTTTACACTCAGTCATGCTATGTTCTTATTATTTTCATAACTCGGTTTATTCACTCCTTTTGATTTCATAAATGATTTTGAGCCGAATACTTGTTTTACTGTCATCCCGAGGGGCTTGAGTGAGATCTGGTTGAGTGAGGCCAAGGGCTTGTGTTGTGAGGATATCATGGGATCGGGCTGCGCGCCGCAGCATGTGGTACTGATTTTTGATATACGAGAGGCTGAGGGCCTAATTTATTATGCCACGAGGTGGATTATGATTGATATGAGGCCGAGAGCCTGTTTGATTATGCCACGAGATGGCTTGTTATTGCGCTTGGACCGTAAGGGGCCCTTCCCGGAGTCTGTACACCCCCAGTGAGCGCGGGTACCTAGTGTGAGTGATGTGATGTAGCCCGAGGGGCTGTTGTTGTTTCATGATATTGCCCGAGGGGCTGATACGAGTGATTATGAGATAGCCCGAGGGGCTGGTTCTATTGATAATTTGCCCGAGGGGCGGTTCTTGATTTATGTTACGCCCGAGGGGCTGATTACGAGTGATTATGAGATAACCCGAGGGGCTGGTTCTATTGATATTGTGCCCGAGGGGCGGTTTATGGTACATGTTTTGCCCGAGGGGATGTTTACGTTTCTATCATTTTTTACTCACTCTTTTTATCACTCGTCTGAAACCATTGGAAGATGTTTTAAAAAGGAAAGATTTTTTTTTTACTGAAACTGAGTTTGATTTACGAAATAAACAATTTCTGTACTGTTTTGGAAATGTACTGTATTTGCTGTAGCGTTATGACGTGGCATACGTGTTTTCTTACTGCTCATTTTTCATTTACTTTTATTACTTACTGAGTTGGCGTACTCACATTACTCCCTGCACCTTGTGTGCAGATTCAGGTATTTGTGAACCCGGTAGTAGGTGTTGATTGCTGAGTGGTAGAGTCATTGGAGTTAGCAAGGTAGCTGCCCAACGTTCACAGCAATGCTTTTCTCCCTCTTGTCTTCCTTAGATTGTATTTAGTACATTTTTAGACTCTTAGTTGTATTTAGACCTTAGTAGATGCTCGTGACTTGTGACCCCCGATGTCGGGCTGGTGTATTTATTCCGCGCTGTTTATTTAGACTTACATTATGAGATATATGATTAATTAAAGGCTTAAAAATGATTGTTATTGATTAAAGGGTTGAATTCGGGAGTTGTGTCGGCTAGCCTAGTTTCACGATAGGCGCCATCACGACCGGGTCGGTTTTAGGGTCGTGACACCGCCCCTCGGGCAACCTCATAATCACTCGTAATCAGCCCCTCGAGCACAACATGAATAAAGATCAGCCCCTCGGGCAACATCATATCAGTCACTCTGAGTACCCGCGCTCACTAGGGGTGTTCAGACTCCGGAGGAGCTCCTACAGCCCAAGCACTTTAACAAGCCATCTTGTGGCATAATAAATCAGACCCTCGGACTCTCATATATCATAAATCAGTACAACATGCTGCAGCGTGCAACCAGATCCCATGATATCCTCACAACACAGGCCCTCAGCCTCACTCAATCAGAAACCTCTCAAGCCACTCGGGCTAACAGTAAAACAGGGTGCTCAGCCCAAAAAATCATTTATAGTATCAAAATGGAGTAAATAAGGCTAAGTTATGAAATAAGTAAAATACGGCATGACTGAGTACAAATATTAAATCAAAACAGTAAGGAATAGTAGTAAAAAGCCCTTAAGGGTCCAAACAGCTTGGCACAAGGCCCAAATATGACATTCAGCCCAAAACATAGTAATACTTTCCAAAGCACAATAGTATCAAATAGTTTTCAGTCAAATATGCGACTTAATAGTCGTACGAGGTGAACCAAGTCACAATCCCCAACGGTGCACGCCCCTACGCTCGTCATCTAGTGTGTGCGTCACCTCAAAGTAGTAAAACGATGTGAAATCCAGAGTTTCATACCCTCAGGACAAGATTTACAGTCATTACTTACCTCAAACCGGACAAAACTCTAATCCGCAATGCCCTTGCCTCTCGACTCGGCCTCTAAATGCTCTGAATCTAACCAAAATCAGTATCACATCATTAATACACTCTAAAGGAACAAAGCCCATGCGAAAATTATCAAATTAACTCAAAAATCCTAAAATTGGCCAAACCCGACCCCGGGCCCACGTCTCGAAATCCAACAAAAATTATAAAACCAGAATCATTATCCTCTCACGAGTCTATACACACCAAATTTACCAAAATCTAACTTCATTTGACCCCTCAATCGCCCAATTTTAACTCTCAAGTTCCAAGCCCTAATTCCCCAATTTTCACCCTTAAATCCCACAAATTTCATGCTTAATCAACTGAAAATCACCATAGAATCGAGTTTTAGGTTCAAAAACATTACCTCAACGAGTTTCCTCTTGAATCCCTCTTAAAACCCCTCTAAAAGCTCCAAAAACCAAGTTGAAATTGTGAAGAATGACCAAAATTCTCGAAGGGTCCTTTATATACTTTCTGCCCCAGGGATTTCGCACCTGCGGACTCGCACCTGCGGTCCCAGGTGCGCACCTGCGAAAAATCACTTAAAGGACTAGGACCGCATCTGCGCCCAGTCACCGCACCTGCGGTGCCACAGATACGTCCAAATAACCGCATCTGCGGTTCTTCTCCTGACGGACAAAAAACGCACCTGCGATCTCCATACCACATATGCAACCTCGCACCTGCGGTCCCCAATCCGCAGGTGCGGAAACGACAGAAGCAGCAAAATTTGCAGCAACAACTCAAAGCCAAACTTTCCGTCAACCACCCAAATCCATCCCGAGGCCCTCGGGACCTTAACCAAACATGCCAACAAGTCACATATCACCATTCAAACTTATTCCAACCTTCGGAACACTCAAAACAACATCAAAACACCAAATCACCCTCGGATTCAAGCCTAAGGATTTCCAAACTTTCAAATTCTGCAAACGATGCCAAAATCTATCAAACCTCATCCGAATGACCTGAAATTTTGCACACACGTCACAAATGACACAACGGACCTACTCAAATTTTTTGAAATTCCAATTCCGACCCCGATATCAAGATTTTCGCTGCCGACCGAAAAATGCCAAATTTCTAATCTCGCCAATTCAAGCCTACATCTACCATAGACCTCCAAATTACATTCCGAACACGCTCCTAAGTGCAAAATCACCTAATGAAGCTATCTGAACCATCAGAATTCACATCCGAGATCTTCTACAAATAAGTCAACATCCGGTTGACTTTTCCAACTTAAACTTCCGAATAAGACTAAGTGTCTCATTCCACCCCAAGACCACTCCGAACACAGGACAACCAACACGATATGATGAAATATAGCTGAACAACACATAAAGAAGTAGAAATGGAGGAAACGGGGATGTAACTCATGAAACGACCGACCAGGCCGTTACAGGAAGAATCCAGTCTTGGACTTCAACGTTTCTGTCATATGCATGGAGAATACAATTAATTAAAAGTGTGCTCTTCTCTATTCAAATATTTTTCTCCCAGGTTTTTCTGCTACCAAAGAAGCTAATCCAACGTATTGAAAGTGTGTGTCGAAGATTCGTATGGACTGGAGGGGTGGAGGCATCAAAGAAAGCACTACTGGCCTGGGACAAACTATGCCAGCCTAAGCTGCAGGTGGATTAAACTTACTTGATGTCGAGACATGGAATAAGGTAGCCGTTTGCAAACTCCTATGGAACTTATGCAAGAAAAAAGATAAGATGTGGGTGCAATGGATCCACATTTACTATAAGAAGCAGAACTCATTGTGGAATGTTGAACAAAAGCAAGCCTCCTGGATTGTCCAGAAAATACTGAAAGCTAAGAACTACTTTGAGGAAGCTGGATATGCAGAAGAAGACATAGTGGGAATGGAAAAGTTCTCCATCAAATCCATGTGTGCACAGCTTAGAGGTGATTTTACTAAAGTGTCATGGAGGAAACTGGTGTGCAAGGACGCTGGGTTGCCTAAATGGATTTTCACACTATACTTGGCTGCTCATAGACGACTTTTAACTAAAGACAGATTGAGGGGATGAGGCTATTTGGAAGATACAACTTGTTCACTCTGCAATATAGAAGAAGAATCCATTGATCATCTATTCTTCATATGTTCTTGTTCATCACAAATACGGACAACACTGTTACAATGGCAAGGGATTAAGAGGCAGGTGATGCCATGGACAGATGAGATATAATAGGCTGAGAGACACTACAAGGGAAGAAGCACAAAAGCTGAATTATACAAACTAACACTTGCAGGTTGCTTGTACTACATCTGGCAAGAGAGGAATGGCAGAATCTTTCAAGCAAAGCAACGATCAGCAGTAGTACTTAGTAGACTAATAACACAAGATGTGCATGGTTGAAGAGCTTCTAAGTTGAGACTACAGAGAAGATTGATGGATCTTAATTACTATCCTAATGTTCAGTTAGATAGTTAAATAGTAATTTAGCAGTTAGTAATGAGAAAGGCTAGTTGAATAGCTAAATCTGAAGCTTATGTCCAGATTAGGCTTGAGCAGAACAATGTAATATTACTGGTAAATAAAAAAAATTTAGTTACCAAAAAAAAAGAACTGCCAGATATATCCAGATGAAAATTTATGGTAACGTTTAATGTCTCCTTATGCATTCGGCCTAAAACGAATTCATAAATCAATAACAATGAAAGCCCATAGGTGACCAATAAATTCAGTTAGAAATGGATAATGTGAAATGTGTGCAGAGTGCAGACAGGCAAAATACATGGCTCAAAAAGAACCCCACTTCGCCTCTTCCCAAAGCTTTCTAGAACCAACCTGTTAACACCGTGGCATTACTAAGCATCATAATATTCCTCTCCGGAACCCCCCCAAAATACCCTTAGATCCTTTCCTATTTACACCTTTGCCCCTTTCCTTTAACTACCTTTCAAGGTCATTTTCGACAATACCCAAAACAAAAGTCACTTTTCATCCAAAGGCGGCTCCCCAATTTCCCAAAACACCCTACCCTAACGGATATAATTATACAAAATACAAGGTCAAAAACATAATTTCCTGAAGAAGAATTGGCTGCTGGACTTCAAACAGTAAATAAATTAAAATTAAAACAAACAAAATTGAGAAGTTGGGTTACGATAAAGATTTCATAAGGGGGTAGGTAGTTCAAGAACTCCGGCGAGGGTTTTCAAAAATTCCCTTATATTTTTCTGCTTTTTTATTTCCTTATCGTGAAACCCACTAATTTCTTCTTCTTCTTTTTCATAAAGTTCAAATCTTTGATCTGTAATTTTGCCAATTTTTGAGAAAACGAAAGAGTCCCTTTTGGGGAATTTACCAAATGTCTACTCCGCCGAGAAAGATATTCTCCGGCTGGACTTTGACACCAAGAACCGATCCGGCAAATAGGGCAGTTTCAAAGGGTAAAGATGTCGGCTTTATGGGTTCTGGACAAAAGGGTATTTTCTTAAGCGAAGATTGTGATGATACTATGGACAAACAAGTGATTCTTGAGAAGCTCTCAAATCTTGAAAATGAGGTTAATTTACTAAACCACACTTCTATTTTATAGTTTTTTTTTAATTATTTATAGAATATGGTTGTTTTGCTCGTTGGTACTTTAGTTTTCTTGGGTTTAGACTATGTAAGAAGAAACAGTTGTATATCCTTGGTATTATAAAATTATGAAGAATTATATGTTGTACTTTGTACATGGATCTTGCAAGAATTTGGGTTCTGTTATATGCTAGGGTAGAAAGTAGCTTGTGCAATTATATGTTGTACTTTGTACAGAGGATTTTTTTTTTTCAATATTAAAAAAGGTTATTTTTTGAATTTAAACAATCAAGAATCTTCCTTAAACTGATGACAATTTTGAACTCGTTTCTTGCAAGTGGAGCTGATGTTGTGAAATCTAACTTTTGGATACTGTTTTGACATCTCAGTTTAGGTAACAGTAAGACATCTTATGCTGTATATGAGTTCATCAATCTTTTATGTTGCCCTGAGATTTTGTTTCTATATCTGGTATCATGCTTTTAAACAGCAAGAAACCTAGTGCAATCCCACGAGTGGGGTCTGGGGAGGTTAATGTGTACGAAGACCTTAACCTTACCCTGTGAAGGTAGAGAGACTGTTTTTGATAGACCCTCGGCTCAAGGAACAGTGAAGGTATCATGCTTTTGCATATAGAAAATTCATGTAAGTTCTATTTGCAATGAATGGTTTAATCCAACTTAATTTCCCAGCACACCGATAGGGGGGGGGGGGGGGGGTTATCTTGCCAGTGATAAAGGATAACATGTGCTAGCACTTGCTGCTTCTATGTTTGATGTATATGTTAGTGTTTTTCAGTATATATCTGCTGTGCCATGGGAGTTACTTCTCTTGAGTTTCAAGTCAGTTAACAAGGATTTTGTTTGACTGCTTCAATTTTTCTGTAGCTCTTGGACTATCAATACAATATGGGCCTTCTCTTGATTGAGAAAAAGGAGTGGTCTTCTAAGTATGAAGAAATTAAGCAAGCCTTAGATGAAGCAAAGGAGGACCATAGAAGAGAACAAAACGCTTACTCAATTGCTCTATCTGAAGTGGAGAAACGGGAGGAGAATTTGAGGAATGCATTGGGTGTTGAGAAGCAATGCGTGCTCGAGGTACACTTCTACTTCTTCATTAGGCTACCATGTTTTTATGATCCATTTTTCTTTCGCGAAATGTATGATTAGCAAGCTAACATGATTAATTACTATCAGAAAGAACTAATTTTTAAACCGGTGTCTGTTGCTAGGAGAACAATGATGTTTGTTAGCTTTGCCTTGAAAGCCTTGGAAGTAATGCCAGCTTAGTTGTAGACTCCTGATTGGTAAAATAATAGTACAAAAATTATCTCCGTCTCTTTTCCTTTAGGAAGCAGTACATTCCACCGCATGTGCTTTTAGAACATCACCAGTGTTTGTTGTCACGGATTTATATATCGATTTATAGCATATGTACCAGTTATGACCATGCAGTATGTTAACTACCGAGCAGACAAACTCTGCATATGTGCTAGACTACCAGACTTAGCATTCTGCTCCATATGGGCAAAACATGAGTTAACTTTTTCTTCCATTCACTGATTAAAAAAAATCTGCAAATGTTCGAGGGCTACACATGTTTATCTGGAATACTTCCATGTAGTGCAAATCTGTCATATGAACATTTACCTTGACTTCTGGTATGACGCAATTGATTTTTAGTCATGTAATGATCAAAGAGGATCTAAAACATCTAAAATTCCAAGTTATAGAAGGCACTAGGAGGTAATTTTCTTGATCTCCATGCCTTTTATGTTGTGAACTTGCTCGATTCTCCTGTATGAATATCGATCTGGATCCCCTTTAGGAATGTGTCCTGTAAATTTTCAACCTTGTAACAGAATTTTCTGACGAGGTGTTACATGTGCTTCGTAAAGTGAAGGTTCTTGGCACTCTTGTTCAGTTTTATGATGATACTAACCCAGTGTATTGCCTTTTAATATCTTCTAATCGTGTTGGTTGGTGCAGCTAGAGAAGGAATTGCGTGAGATGCGCTCGGAGTATGCAGAGACTAAATATACAGCTGATTCAAAATTAAAAGAGGCGACTGCATTGGCTACTAGTGTTGAAGAGAATTCACTACAACTAGAATTGAAATTGCGTGCAGCTGATGCCAAGCTCGCTGAGGTGAAAAGAAAAAGTTCAGAAGTTGAGAGAAAACTATGTGATATTGAGGCTCAAGAAAATGCACTTAGAAGAGAACGGTCCTCTTTCAATACCGAGTATGTTCCTTTGAACACTATTATTTTCCCTCATTTCTCTATGCCACTTTGTAGTTTTGATGTCCGCAGTTTTGAATGATGAAAGTGATGCGACAGCATCCATTGACAGTAACAGTGGTTTTTTTTCTTGTTATCTCAGGCGTGAAGCTCATGAGAGTGCTCTATCTAAACAAAGAGAAGAGTTGCGAGAATGGGAAAGAAAACTAAAGGAAGGAGAGGAGAGGCTGGCTGATGCTCGAACATTGCTAAACCAAAGAGAGCAACGTGCAAATGAGAACGATAGCGTTTTGATGCAGAAGCAGAATGACCTTGAAAATGAGTCGAGGAAAATTGACATAGCTAACTCAGTTTTAAGGAAGAAAGAAGATGATATGAGCAGCCGACTAACTAGCCTTGCTCATAAGGAGAAGGCAAGTTTCCTTGGATTTCTCCAATAGAGTAGCTAATGTGTATTTTGATCTTTATGTTTACTAGTTCTCCATTTGATGCAGGAACTTGAGGATGTGAAAAAGAGCCTGGAGATAAAAGAGAAAGAATTAGATGAACTACAGGAAAAGCTAAATGCAAAAGAGAGAGTGAGTACCTGCATTTATTAGTTATTTATTATTCTGTATGCGTGATTGATATTTATGAGGACAGTCCCTCCTCCCTCGAGTCAATTTCTCTACAGTACTTTTTCTACAGGATTAGGCCACATTATCTTCTCTTACTCTTATTTAAAAATTTCTTATTTATACCCCTTCCAGTATTTGGAGTACTCTTGGCCCAGGGCTTTGGTCTAGTAATGCACAGTGCGTGATGTGGGGGTTAGGTGCACGTCACGAGTTAGAACCGTGACACAGATAGCCTGGAATTAAGTGGAGAAGGGTAGATGGGCGGGTACGTTATCCACTGAGTTCTCGGTTGTCAAAATAATATCTGGAGTACTCTTCTAAAAATTTCTCTGCCTCACATTATCTCTGGTTGTCAGTTCTCTGTTTTGCTCCTATTGTCCCTTTAAAGTCTTTTGTTTCCGAGGAAGAAATAAACTTGAAAAAGAGCTGTCAAGTATTTCAATTATCGATAGGACTATCGTACTTACTTTATACTTATTCTTGTGATCGGAAATTAACAGGAGGAGATACAAAAGTTAATGGATGAACACCGAGCTATCCTGCAATCAAAAGAAGAGGAGTTTGAATTGGAAATGAGGCAGAGGCGGACATCACTAGATGAAGAACTGAAAAGCAAGGTGATTGAACTGGAGAAGAAGGAAGCTGAAGTTAATCACATTGAAGAGAAACTCAAAAAACGAGAACAGGCACTTGAAAAGAGAAATGACAAAATGAAAGAGAAGGAGAAGGATCTTGAATTGAAGCTGAAAGCATTGAAGGGAAGAGAAAAGTCTCTGAAAACTGAGGAGAAAGAATTGGAAACTGAAAAGAAGCAGATATTTACTGAAAAGGAGAGTTTACTGGCTTTAAGGGCTGAGCTTGAGAATGAAAGAGCTGAACTTGAAAAACAACAGCTCAAGATCAATGAGGAAATGGAACAGCTTAAAGTAACAGAAGATGAGAAAATGGAACATGCTCGCCTTCTTTCAGAACTGAAGCAGGAGACGGACAATTGTAGACTTTTACGAGAAACTCTTCTCAAGGAAGCTGAGGATTTAAAGCAGGAAAAAGAGAGATTTGAGAAAGAATGGGAAGAGCTGGATGAGAGAAGATCTATGATCGAGAAGGAGTTGAAGGAAGTTAAAGAATTGAAAAGGAATTTTGAAAAACTGCGGCACACTGAGGAGGAAAGGTTGAACAAGGAGAAGCTGGAAACAGAAAATTATGTTCAGAGAGAGTTGGAAGCCCTTAAAGTGGCACAAGAGACATTTGCGGCTACTATGGATCATGAAAGGTCAGTATTAGCTGAGAAAACTCAAAGCGAGAAAATGCAAATGCTTCATGATTTTGAAAGACAAAAACGAGAACTTGAGAGTGAAATGCTGCGGAAGCAGGAGGAAATGGAGTCCACGCTGCATGAGCGGGAGAAACTCTTTGAGGAAGAGAGGCAGAGGGAACTCAGCAATGTTAACTATTTAAGGGAAGTTGCCCGTAAGGAAATGGAAGAGATGAAGTCAGAAAGAGTTCGGCTGGAAAAAGAAAAAAAGGAAATTTCTGCAAACAAGATGCATCTCGAAGAACAACAGTTAGAGATGAAAAAAGATATCGATGTGCTCGATGGTTTAAGCAGGAAGTTGAAGGATCAAAGGGCAGCTTTTGCAAAGGAAAGAGAGAGGTTCATTGCTTTTGTCAAAAATCTGGAGAGTTGCAGCTCATGTGGAGAGGGAGTTCGGCTATTTGAGCTTTCTGGCCTTCAAGCTCTACATGATGTGGAGAATTTCGAGGCCCCTCCCTTGCGAAGTGTGGCACAGGAATATCTAAAGGATGGTCTCCAGGGCTCACCTGGAAGTGCTAACAACGAGTTGTCCCCTGGTGTTCTTAATTCAGGATCTACTGCTTCTGCTGGAACCATGTCCTGGCTTCGAAAATGTACATCAAAGCTTCTCATATTCTCACCAGGTAAGAAGATTGAGCATCCTGCATCTCAAGGTCTCATTGGTGGATCTTCTCTGGCAGAGAAATCGGTTGGTGAGTTACCTGATGGACTGTCGAAAGACGATGATCAACCAGATCTGGCTGTTTCCATCAATGACACGTGTGATGACCAGAGACATCAAAGTGATAACAGCATTAGAGAGGTGGAAGCTGGCCAAGATATTCGCGAAGACTCTCAGCATTCCGACGTGAATGCTGGCCAGCGCAGACCTGTCAGGAAAGGGCGTGGTAAAAATAGTAAGACAGGTTCAACTAAGGCAAAAGCTGCAAGTGCAAAAGCAATCCTTGGAAAAAATCTTAAGGAGACTGAGAATACGCACGTGAATGGTGGTTTGGAGAACTCAATTAATATAAATGAGGAGAGCCAGAAAGAATCTAGTCTTTTGGGTGGAGCGCCAAGTAACACCAGAAAGCGTACTCGCACCCATACATCACAGGGAACGGCAAGTGAATTTGATGGAAATCATAGTGATGGACAGTCAGATAGTGTGACGGCTAGCAGTCGGAGGAAGAGGAGACAAAAGGCTGCCCCGTCCGTGCAGGTTCTTGGTGAAAGAAGATATAATCTCCGCCGTCCCAAAAGGTAAATCCCTTTTATGGTTTTTGATTTCTGAATTTTGTTGTATTGCATAAGATAAACTGAACTGTAATGCAAAGACTATAAACAAGATCTGTCTTTAAATGTTAAATACAATGTTAGAGAACACCTCCACCCCCCAACCCCCCCCCAACCCCCACTAAAAAAAAAAAAAAAAGAGAACCTGACATGCAAAAAGAAATTTAAGAAACATTTAGAAGGGCATGTTTCTGGAGGAGAGAAACAAACCTCGCCTTCCCTCCCTCCTTCACTGCCGCAACCAATAGGTAAAAGCCGAGAATTAATGGGGAAAACTGAAATGCTTAAGCTTGTCCTCTGTATTTTCAGGAAGGTTGTTAACCTCAAAGATGTGGGTACTGTGGTACTTCCATGGCTAATGGAAGTCAAACCGATTCACTTCTGAGGTCCTTAAGTCTCTTGGATAAGGTCGCGTGTGGACATTTAGAAATATTGGGTTCTTAAGGACTATGAATGACAGTTGAATGCTTAAGTTTGGATGCACTTTTCCTAAATGAGATGTGGAATTGAAATTACTCATTTCACCGTTCCATCCTCGTCCTTGTACTTCAAGAGAGACGACTTCCATGTGATGGACATTGGTCTTAGGTTAGCGTGATGCTATCAGCACCCTAAGAATTCTCTTTCCCTGAACTTTTTCTTCTCTTTAGTACAAGTATTAGGTTTTGAATGAAGGATTTAGCTAATCATGTACTACCGATAAAAAAAATATAGCTGATCATGTACTCCGGGCAGCAGACAGCTTGATATAGTTTACTAGAGCTCTAAAGAGGTTTGTTTTACTGGAAGGAAGAGGTTGTGAACTTTGAATGCTTTCTTTTTATGACCTATTTATTTCTGTAAACTCAATTTAATGAAATTAAGTAGAACGTGCAGACCAACCCCGGTTTGCTTGGGTGTATGCAGACCAATACCAAAGAGATTTCAAAATTTAGTAATAGGGTACTTCATAGTCGTTAGTCCTGTAATCACCTGGTGTCAAGTGGTACTGGCCTTATTGGGATCTTCAATCCTGTACCAAAGTCTTGTTTAATGGTGTCTTCTCAGAGGGAATAGGAACTAGATTGATCACCATCATCCTCGTGCTTGAGAGACAATTGGGTGGTCTGTCGGTCAACTGTTTCCGATAAAGATTTTACGTCTCATGAAACTCTTTGGAAGGAGATGACCAACTCTCTTAACTGCTTCTCTTTTCGTGGTAGATTTTTCGTCTCTGTTGCTCCTTCCTCGCTCTCTATGGGAGCTGAGGCAGGTGTTGTTTGACAGCTAATGGTGTTTGACTTACATTTTTACCATCAGTGTGGCTGCAGCTACGGCTAATGGATCTTTGCCAGAGCTGGTCTCAAAATCTCAGGAAGAAAATTGGGATTCCAATGCTGCGCCAGCAGCTCCTGCAGAGGTCAGCGATGGAGATAATGGAGAACTCAGAAACTCTGGTGCGGGTCTTCCCATTGTAGCCGATAGCTCTGTAAGTACACACTCTATTCTCCTGCCCCGTCTGATGTACAAATGTCCATTATCTCACACCTACTATTTTTGTTTAATTTACTGCATTCCATCTGCATGTATGCTATGTATGTGTGTCATACTTTATTTTGTTCCCCCGGCACCTCTTTCCCCTGGATATTAAACCACAACAGCACAGGTGCATGCAATTATTAAACTGGATCTTTTACTCGAATGAAATATTCAAACACATTTTTCTGGCTACAACTGTTTCAGTGAGGGGTCCTTTGGTTGGTGTAGGAGGAGATTCAATCTCCAATAAAATACAGCATTATATTATAAAATGTTTGCTTGCTACTTCTGTTTTCGTAGCAAATAATGCTTGCATAAGTTATGTGGAAATCTCTGTTATTTTATGTGGGATAGAATGTGAAATAAGAATCCGGATATTAATAATAAATGGATTACACACGCTGAGATGGCAATACATAATAGTAAACTAACTTTTATTTTACTTAAAAAGTAAACACATTTTAAATTACACATTGCGCACTATTTTGTAACATATCAACCGAACATCCTACAAGAAATCAGTAGTCTAAGGCGCTACTAATCTCTGCACTAAAGTCGCAAAATTATTAATCCATCCAAAACATATCTCTAAATTAAACTTTTTTAAGTTTTGCTATTATTTGTCTGGCAGTTGAAGGGTGCAGCAGACAGTGCTGATATAGCTAATGAATTGGTAGATGATACGGGATTGAGTGAAGAAGTGAATGGAACACCAGAAGGGCCCTCAGGTTACAGTGTGTACGATGAGGAACACAAAGATGAACAGGATGAGGATGATGATGGTAAGAACGAAGAAGATAACGAGGGCAACGAGGAGGAAGAGGTTCAACATCCCGGTGAAGTCTCTATAGGGAAGAAGATTTGGACTTTCATCACCACATAATGAAGGCCAAAATGACAGTGCCGCTTTGGTTGCATGCTTGAGAGAATTTTTCCAGGCATATTGACAACTATTCCATTTCTTTTGCTACTTTTAGTATAGTTTCATGCTTTTAGAGTTTGTCTAGTGGTGTGTGTATTCTTCTGGAAATGAAGTTAAAACAGAAGTCAGTTCAGATCGGAATTGTTGTGGTAGGCTTTTAATGCTTGTGTTAGGATGTCAGGTGCTTGCATATTGTTTAACAATCGTAGTGTCCATAATATCGTGGTATCACGACTTAACCATTGTAACACTAGACTTCTGGTACTTAATGTTATTGAAACATTGCTAAAATGACTTAATTGTTTCATTGTATCTGCTTTATTGCCACTTACAGACAGAAGAACTGAATATGAGTCGATGGTTATCATGCCACCTTTCCTACAGCCTCATAGCTACATATTGCAATCAAGTAATCAACTGAGATTGATGTTAACGTCCTTGAGATTTCCCAAAACGGAAAACGAAAGCTTAATCGAAAAAGCTTGTACCTTCAAAACATAAGGGTAGGGTCTGTGTATGCACTATTCTCTTCAGAATTTCACTTGTAAGAGCACACTGGATTTTGTAATTGTTGTTGAAAAAAGGAAAGCTTAAACTGATTAGATATGCTCCAACTTTTCTACACCTTCAAGTCGGGAGTCAAATCCAAAATATGCATATATGCTCGTTCTGTCTCCTTTTATTGGTGCTATTAGGAACCTCATGAATCTATCAATAAGGATTCGAACACTCAACAAGTTTACTAGAAATATCTTTACTGTGTTCTTCCTACGAAGAAAATTAATGATAAAACACATGCATTGAGAACAAAATTGATGAGCATAAGAGCAGTATCTTTTCTGCTACTTCCGAAAGATTCAATAAAGCTCAGCGGTGTTTCCCCTGAGGTATAAGCCAGTTTTATGTACTGCAATACTAAACAATTGTAAACCTCCTAAACTGCAAAAATTACTACATAGTAGTTAACCAAGCAGGTTGCACAATAAAAGACACACAACTGGATCATTACGAGACTGCAGGATTTGTCAACTTCAATCAAGCTACCACTATTTTACAATACACATCAAAATTCAGGAGTTGCCAGCTTACTGAACTCCTACAAAAATTTGTTAACATATCCACCAAATCTGATTCAGATCTAGCTTATGTACAATATTTCACTCTCTTGAATCGGAATACAAAGTCCAAACATGCCATTAGTCTTCATGATGGGAAAATCGTATTTGCAATGGCAAAGAGAATGCTGAATCAGAGGTTAGATCCTCCACTTTATCAGATCGTCTAGAAAGTCTATCTAGGAGAAGTGTAGTACAAACCATGGAAACTATGGTTTGTAGTACCATCATTGACAAGTGGGCTTCTTCTACCTCTATCTGACAAGGATCTTCCAAAACTAGGGCTTCTTGGCATTGGAGCACTATCCCTTGGGCTAATAGATGAATAATGCGAGTCATACGCCCCATATCTGTAAGAATAGCCTGACAACGAGGGGCTAGTTCCAGGATCGCAGCCAGGAGGTCCATCATCTTCAAAATCCCTAGACCAACGTCGCTCGTGATAATGCCCTCTGTTGACAGGGTCTGGTGTATGGTTATATCGATTGTGTGAATGACTTCTTGAAAGACTCGAACTCGAAGATCCAGGCGCCCAACGTCTTTCATCAGCATGTTCAGGTATTGGCGCATTTACACCAGGAAAATCAACACTCATCTTCCTAGGCGGATTAGGGAAGCTTTTATCAAGAATTTCCCCTTCCTCTGTTTCTTCCTTCTTTTCCTCATCTGCAAATATTGTGATTCCAGAGGGTAGATCTTCGTCGTCTGGATCTAAAAAGGTCATAAATTGCAGAAGAGTCAGTAGATTTGACAACAGCTGTTAGGTAATTTGAGGACAGCATGCAATACTCTAGAAGCAAAACCAAAGAAAGTTTTTGTGTCCCCAAAAATCTGAAGAAAAAAGTATGGTAAGAAAGAGTTGGCTGAGTGGTTTCGGCCTAGCCTACTAATTTGGTTAAAAGGCAAATGTTTAACCAGGTCCGGTACTAACTTGACAAAAAACTGCCATAAATATAATTTGGATTACCAACAGAATACAAACAGACATCCAATAAACTAATGAGGACGTGTATATTTACCCAAATATCCTGGTGGATATCCCATTTCCCTCATTCTATTAATCCAGGGAGGTGGATCAAGCTCCTGAAAAATGAAAAAGGAAAAGACTGTTGATAAAAATGAAGCATATCGCAACACCAGTGTCTTACCACTTCCATTACTAGAATGAATTGCACTGGATAGAAAACTTTAAACAGTTAAGACCACGTAAAATCATTTTTCATGTGAGAAAGCGAAGTCATAACATGGTCTATCTCACCCCAAGGCCCAGAAGTTTTCGTGTTTCAGGCTCCAGGACACCTGGTCTTAAACCGTCATACTTCCCCTTTGGAGAATCTTGATAATATCGAGTTGGATTGCGGGAACTGGCATTTTGATTCCTTCTGGACTTGTGTTGTTTACGAGCAATATTTACAGCTGCATTGTCACGAGGCTTAGCGCAATCTTTCAAAGAGTGGCCATAGGAACCACAATTGAAACATCGCGAACTATCAACTATTTCAATTCCACTGCAATGCAAAAGACATCATAAGATATTATGCCTAAAAAATCACACGAACAAGTACAAATTCTTGTCGCCAGGAAACGCCATAATCAAATATCTTGTCAACAGGATCCTACATACTTCCTTCGGTTGTATTGCCTTTTCTTTTACGACTAAGAATATAAGCAGAGATCATTGAAGGACACAACTGTGCCATTAAAATTGCAAACAAGGATATCCTTTTTTTTTTTGATAAGGTGAAGATTTTATTAAAAACAGTATCGAGCTGATATTGTGAAAATACAGAGATAGTGTTAGCTTAAAAACATTAAATCCTAAGCAGTCTAGCATGTCCAGCATGTTATGTAAATTCATAACAACATTTCCATCTTTCCAATAGTACAAATAATGCAAACAACTACATTTCACAGATTGCAGCTGCTCCTTCTTGCTTCAAAACACCTATTATTTCTTTCTTTCCATATAGTCCAAGCTATGCTAAGAGGAATAGCTCTCCAGATCTTCTTTAGGGATGCTTCTCTAGGCATAATCAACTTTTGGGATGCTTCTGTAAGCTTAAGAGGAGTTGCAAACAAGGATATCTATAGGCATAATCTCAACATTGTCGAAGAAAACTGCTATCATAAAACAATCCAAATGAAGTGTTCCAATGCAATCTCCAGGGCCAACTGAACTTTTAAAGTGGAAAGACTGACATAACATAGTATCAGATACATATTCCAAATGTAAAGAATGACATGACACTAAACCGGGCCATGTTCCAGCATGAACTACAATAGATATTGATTTTCATGAATCTTATTGCAGGAGCCGAGAACGCATGCCGCTGTCTGACATTGAAGAATAATCAAATGCAACCTCTAGATATAATCATGTCGGAGATTAACAAGACGACAGGACAAGGATGATACATCTGAATCACAAAAGGTAAAGTTCAAGATTATTACAACAGGAAGGAAAAGAAAGGGAGGAAAATTCAATTAAGAGATGGAATGAAATGAAAGAGGAACGGAAATTATAAGGTTGCATAGAGACCAACTGCCTAACAGCTCTCTAAGCAGAACTACGCATGAAAACTCCATTACCACATCAGCCTAGGCAAATCTTTGAAATATACCAGTCACGGTCAACCAATTCCCAATACATGTGTGTGTGTGTGTGTATTTGAAAGCCTAAAACATCCATGATTTTTGAAATAGCACGGCATCGCGGCGTGCATTTTAGTTCATCCATATAGTACTCCAAACTAACAACTGAAAGATTATAAGATATATGTTCTAGGAATGAACGTACTGCCAAACATGAATTTAACTATAACTTACGCTTCCACATTGCTTGAACCATCAGTTGCAGTCAAAGCAAATGAATATCCACGATCGTATAGCGGGACAGAGTTGCCGTCCAATGGAATAAACTCGCTTTTGTTGTTCCTTGCTTGTTTGTCCACCCAATAAGTCTAACAGAAAATAGTACTTTTTAGCCTCTTAAGAAAAAGCAAATAGTCTAATTACAATACAACTCTTCTCAAGATTTGAAGCAGCAATGCCATATGGGTAGATACAACAGCTACCGTGAGAGGATACCGGTGTGCAAGACGAACACATCTTTCAGATAAGAATTTAAAATATGAAAGACTTGGACGGCAAAGTTAAACAATTCGAACTTCCTACACAACCAAATTATTTTTACGTGTCTTAACTCAATCAGAGCATAAAATATAAGAACGTTATCTAATAATATTGAAAATAAAATTAGCGAGCAAACAATTCCTCAAAGCAAAACTTCAATTCTAACAGGTCAATAATATTGCACAATCAACAAGTTTTTGCAAACAAAATTTATGTCACTTACAGACATCCATAAATTTACACCATAATCCAAAAGCAAGCATCAAGAGCATTAATTTTAAGAATGAGCGCCTGATCGCGTTCATGTTTTTTTGAGATAAGATGATATTAATGGATGGCGATAACCGGGTGGCGATAACCCCGTGTACGAGCTGTAAACCTGAAACATATGAATTCTCAAGAAAACCCCCAGTGTTGTTAAAATCCTCATTACGCTATAGGAAGCGCTCAGCCCATTTTACCCTTAGCTTCAGAGCTGAACCGCGCCCAAGCGAGCCTTTGAAACATTGGTAGTTATTTGTAAGGAACAAAGTGGATTACGTGATACAAAATAAAAGGTCATTTTGACATGGTAGTCTACAAAAGTCATTTTATTTTGCTATCACAAACAATTATGGTTACAGAATTATAGTATTTAGATAATACTCCAACGTTTAAATTCTAGATATAGATATTAACAACTATACTGAATAATAGCAATTTAACCAAGAGAATAACTTATAGCAGATAAGGTGAGTGACTATACATATAATTAGATGTACCTGCAGCCAACTAGTTCGTTTTTCTCGTAGTATACACCGCACCCAGGCCCAATCTTCTTGGAAACAATTACTTGAATGGTTCTAATATTTGCTTCCTTTATCTTTATTTCTTTTTTTTCAGGGAGAGGGGGACGGGGGTGGGGAAGGTCTATATACAAGTTCTTCCCCTATTTATCCACTCACTAACAAGAAAATGCAATGTGCAAAATCCAATCAGTCGATCAGATTCGATTTGTCTATTCCTTTGGGAAACCCTGGTGGCTGATGAGAATACATGTCACCATTTACACGTTAAGTATAAAATAGTATGCAAATAAACGGGGGCAAATGTCTTCGGTTTACTTTTTTTTAAAAGATCATCAAATACAGTGGTAACAATAGCTCAAAAGAAAATTTGAATTTGTACATGCAGCAGAGATAGAAATATACCACTGCAGAAGATTTCTCCAGACCAACATGAAGAGCAGGAAAGTATGTCTCCTCACCAGATTCAACAACTTCTTTTGAATCCTGATACCAACAAAACAAGGCTCAGCACTCTCAAGATGAAACCTACAGAGACACTGAAGTTCCCTAGAAAAACCCTCACTAAAACAACAACAAAAAAAAACCCAGTGTAATACCATAAGTGGGGTCTGGGAGGGTAATGTCTAGTGTGTACGCAGACCTTACCCTACCCTATAAAGGTAGAGAGGCAAAAAAAACCTCACTAATCATAACACAAAAGGTTAGACTCATTGTCAGCTGTTACATAACTATAATAAACGGTATTAGGAATAGTTAAAATAAAAAAATAATGCATAAATGATGCCAGAGAAGCAAATAGCAGACGTTTGACCATTCTTAACTACACATCAAACATGCCAACTAACTTCGACCTCCATGCAAAATCTGGACAGCGGATCACGCTCTCTTTCTTGATAACCCAGTGGATTACGCTCTCTTAACTTGGGCACCCCCAATAATCACCAATTATTCAATGGAAAAGAATCAAGACATATTCCGACAATGTTAACGTAATATTATCTCTTACACTTGAAAACAGACATATAAAGATCTTAGTTATAATCAACAGCGCATGTGCATGAGTTGAATATAACTGATTTCCACTCATGGCAAAAGAAATGGAACATGAGTTGCAAAATCAGGTCAAAAGTCTAACTAAATAGAATTTCTTAATTCTAATGAAATGCTTTATTGTTCAACAATTTTCATTTCAAACTTTCCTTTCCCCTTCTGCTCTACAACTAGCAATAAAAAATGAAAGGGTTACATGAGCACCCAAGGGTGTGGCCTAATGGTCAATGAAGTGGGTACAAACCTTGGGGACCTGGGTTCAAATCCTAGCAGAGACAGAAACACTAGGCAAGGAATGCACATGCTGGCCCGGACACCACAGTTATAACAAAAAAAAAGGAGACATGAAAGGCTTACATGAGCTGAAGAGCAATGTTTGGCATGCCACTCTGACCATTGTTGTAGCAGCCCCTCAAGCATCTTTCTGCTCTCTCTGTAACACAAGGTTAACCAGTCAGGATCGAGAAATACAAGGATGACATTTTTACTAAAAATACCTGTTTAATGATAGAAAGGATAACTTCAACAGTTGGTTAAACAAAGGGAAAAAGAAGAGTGGTGAAAAGGGGCAACTGATTTGTTTTTATTTTTTTTGATAGGTAAAATGATTGAATTAATTCCCTATGTTTAGTATTTAACCTCCTCTCAGACAAGAGGAAGAAATTACATGAGCATACTTCCTCTTGTGCCATTTTAAACAGGTTACAAAAGTTGACATCCAGGGGAACACAATTCCATTCAATCCTCGTCCAGTTGAGAACCAAACAAGACAAATGATCCTTACCCCTCCTCATGTACTTCCCTTTGTCACTCCAAAAGTCCAAATAAACATAATCTTAAAGTAGATATAGAAGAATATAAAAGAACATGGGAACTTTTGTCAAACCTTGTCAAGGAATTATAAATGATATGCACGGACGGTTGCTCAACATCAGGAGTTGCTCGAGGTCTCTTAACTCCAGATAAACCTGCTAATAAAGGTCCACATTTAGAGAAATCTACCTTAACCAATAGGGCTAGCCCGTTTGACCAAGCTTCTAAAATCTGCTTATTTTGAGAAGTGCTTTTCTCAAAAGTACTTTTAAAAAAGTGCTTTTGGTGAAAAGTAATTTGTGTTTGGCTAATTAATTAGAAAAGCACTTTTGAGCAGTAATTAGTGTTTGACCAAGCTTTTGAAAACTGCTTCTAAGTGTATTTTTCTCAAAAGTGCTTCTCAGAAAAGTACTTTTGGAGAGAAGCTACTTTTTTCTGCTTCTCCAAAACTGTTTCTGCTTCTCCTCAAAAGCACTTTTTTTTCCTTCCAAAAGCTTGGCCAAACACCTCAATTTTTGACCAAAAGTGCTTTTGGCCAAAAAAGCCACTTTTGGCTCAAAAAAAAGCTGGACCAAACATGCTATAAGTCAAAAAAAAAAAAACAATAAAAATATTATTCAAAAAGACACAAACTTGACACAAATAAAATGGAGCTGTAGGCACAAAGATTTCTTGCTTAATACCAGAAAAGTATGTAGTTGCAAAAATCAAAATAGTAGTCCTAAAATGTTGGCCCTATTAGGTGTTGTGGGACACGAGCATGTAAAATAGTATACCAATTGGGCAAGAATAAAACAGGAAATATCAAATAAACAACGTACATTTGGAACCAACAGTTTCCTGAGTGCTCAAAAGATCTTGATCCACTTTATGCCTGCTACTATTGCTCTCGTCTTGCAAACTTAGATGTCCATTTTCGGCATGCATTACAGCGTTGATGGAAGTTAGATTCTCTGTTATCGCAAAGGTTTCAGTCAATTCAACGCCAACTTGTGTGAGTGTTTCAGTCAACTTAACACCAACTTGCGAGCCCGGGTCACTCTCCAAATCCATGTCACTATCACTTTCCTGTAAAGGTTCCTTGCTTTCTCCAACAACATAATCAGTGGTTTCGGAACTCTCTCCAATTGCACCATCTTCATTATTTTTAGTTCCTCTTTCAAGATTATCGGATGCAGGAAGGTTGTTTGAATCCTCAGTCCCCATGCAAGTGAAATTCCTATAGGCTGAAAAAACAAACTATAATTAAACTTCATGGTTTACTAGTCTTTAGCTCAACAGATCTCTTCAAATAAACTTAGAAATAAAAAAAAATATTTGCATTCATCATTGAAGTTAATCTAAAATTCTGCACAAGCATAGTTGCCAAATCAGGATATTATTGTGTATTGAGTGTCCATTTTGTGATCATCCACCTTATTCCATAAGATAGAACTGAATTAGAATGTTGCATCAAAATGTAACATGTTTACAAGCTCTTCCTCTGAAATATAATATCCTTCCGCAGAAAATAATCATATGTTCAGAAGGTTATTAAATGACTGGAGCTAAATAGAATATTAGAGTTTACAGTCTATTGGCACAGTTCAGAGGCACTACTACTGCTAAGGATTGCATGGTGTGGCAAAGAGACAGTAAAGGTGTATTCTCAGTTAAGTCAGCTTATAGAGAAGAATACAACATTTCCAATAATCAGGTTGTTGGCCATGGAAGATGATTTGAAAAGTCATGTTTCACTTGGCTTTTGACAAAGCAGGCAGTCTTGACACATGATAATTTGGTTAAAGGGGGCTACCAGTTATGTTCAAATGTTACTTATGTGGAGAAAAGGAATTTACACCGCAATTGGACAGATCAGCTTTGGAAAATCTCCATCAACCTGAGGGGAATTAGGTGGGTGATGCCAGGAAGAATAGTTGATGTGTTAAAGAGTTAAGAGTAGGAATGGTAACCTATCCAGTAAGAAGGAGAGATGGAGGATTGTCCGAACATGCATTTGGTGGACAGTTTGGAATGAGAGGAATCAAAGATGCTTTGAAGACAAATACAATAACATCCAAAAGATGAAGATAAACTGCTTAGTGCTTACTCCTTCATTATTTTTGGTCTAAAGAAGGTTTCTTAGAAGCTGTTGAATCAATTTTGATGTACTAGATTATCCGTATGATGATATACGCCTAGGAATTTTTGTTTTTACTTGTATTTTGCTTTGTACTTTTAGTGACTCCATAACTTGTGTAGTGCACCTTTCTTTATATACAAAACTTGTTACCTTTCTCAGAATAAAATAATAATTATATGTTCGGGAACTAATCAACTCTTTTTCGCTAAGCTAGAAATCTCATTTTAACAAGACAAAAGTTTTATAGCCAAGGGAAGGTCGCACAATAATGAAACAAGCGGTGACAGAAAGTAAACTAAGAAAAAGGCCTTTTTCTACACATTATTCATCTTTAAGATCAAGATCACCTCTATCATCAAGAACTTCTAAACCACAAGTTTTAAAAATCTTTGTTACTTCCTTAAACTATGTGCCAGAAAACACCTTCCCATAAATTGGGACGGACAGCGTAAGAAATAATGATCCGTAAAGCCAAAGGCGAAGTACTGACAAACGGAAAGAGGTAATAAAGATTCAAAGCACGGAACATGCGTCCTCGGCAAAGTAAAGCTCCAAGAACCTCAAATCCAACACAAGCAGGACTCACCCTTAGGACCAACCGCAGTCTTCGAAACTCGGGGATAATGGCCCACCTCTCTACCCTTCTCCACACAAATACCAGGTTTAATTTAACACTAAAATACCAGGTTTAGTTACATGGCGCACGGCTCAAACCCCTAGCCACTAGTGGAACTAAGTAGAGGGAAGAGGATTCAACCTTTCATCGAAAAATTACACTTATATACAAGGTGTTGAATCCCCCTGATATAAAGAAAAGTCCAAGTGTAATGGTGAAGAGGTTCAAAAGTTGCTTCAGGTCATGGGTTCAAAAGTTGCTTCAGGTCATGGGTTCAAATCCCAACTGTGACAGTACTAATTTATTTTTTTGAATCCCGTTGTATAAATTCCTGGCTCCACCACGAGTGTAACTAAGTCACAAGTCCCTTATCGTTTCTTTTTTATAGCCAAGTTTTCATAATAACCAGAAATGATATATACTTCGGCAAACAATATATTGCGAGACATAAATCTGAGTTCTCCAACATACTAACATTAACTCAAACACTAGGCTGGATATACTAATCTGATATTAAAGTCGCTTGTTTGAGTAAATATAAGTGATTAGGGAAAAAGACTTGAAATTTATGACTATAATCACAATTTTCAAGCATATTCTTAGGAGAATTGAAGAAAAAAAGGGATAAGGGTTTTTGCCACACGAGAGACAGAGAGAGAGTGTGAGAGAGAAGGGAATTAAGGGGGAAGAGAACTTACGATTTGGTTTCACCGGGGAGAGAAATCGCCGAGGAATTCGCCGGAGAAAGAGATCCGAGTTTGTAGGGGGAGAGTAATGTCAAATTGGGGAGAAAAGACGAAATGTGAACTTGGGGCCCAAATAAATTGAATTGGGTCCGAAATTCCGATATTATTTGGACTGCAATATTGGGAGTTTAGGTCCAATAAACCTTCCGGCGCGTCTGGCGGCTGTAGTCCGAGCGTTTACCCGCATATAGTGTCATATATCAAGCTAAAGTGATAAATATGTATTTGAAACATACATATTTTATATTCATTAATTTGATATAAATACAAGTAGAAGTAACTTTATTTTAAATTAGAGTAAAATGGAAAAATATGGGCTAAAATCTAACGAGGCAAGAAAATTATGAGGTGAATATGAGTTTTCTGTATTGATCCGGCAGTATTAATTTTGTAATTTTATTTTATGTGACAATTTAGTTTTAATACCTGGCGACGATTTGATGAATTTTTGCTAATTTTCAATTTTCGTACAAAATATAGGAATGGTGGATGTACTTTTTATAGCTTGTTTGGATGGTTGTTATTGTTTCATAATGTATTGTATAGTATTGTATTGTATCGTTTTGATTTATACTAGTTTTAATGTACGTGCGTTGCACGTGTACAACGCGTGTCACGGCCCAATTTCCAATCTAGGTCATGATGGCGCCCAACACCGAAGTTAGGCAAGCCAAACTTAACCAACTAGTGGGTTCCATTTATGTTACCAAAACCTTTCCGACATTTACTTAGATTAAATTTAAAACATTCAGTGATAATAAATAGTTTAGGCAAATTTAAAGCTGAAGTGATGAAATTATGTCATAATTAAGTGATTACATCCCAAAAGAATAGTCTACTAATGTGTGTGCAAAGACCTGGTGTCACAAGTATATGGGCATCTAGTAGAATATACAAAAGAATACATCTATCCTACTGCCTGAAATAGAATAGACAGTCAAAAACAAAAGAGAGACTCCATCATGCTGCTGAACGGCATAGGAAGGGAGCAGCTCACCGTGGAATCTCGGCCAACTATCAAGAATGAGCACCAGACGGGTAGCCAGATGCACCTGCCTCGGATCCTGTACAATTAAGTACAGAAGCGTAGTATGACTACATAAACAATATGTACCCAGTAAGTATCTAGCCTAACCTCGAAGAAGTAGTGATGAAGGGTCGACTTGACACTTACTAGGGTCAATAATACGATAATATAAGGTTCAATAGTTCAATTCACAATTTACATGGATAGAAAACAAGCTCAAATAGGAAATAATACTGAAAACCTTCTCAGCAATTGATAAACCTAGGCATTTTCTTCTTTCAAAACAAGTGGTCTTTCAAACAATAAATCATACGGATTATAAGAGGTCCCGGTTCCATTATCACACAATTTTCACGGAGGACGTTCGGCCCGATCCAACATAAAAGTAAACTGTGCACTGCCGAGGGTCAAACGGCCCGAACCATATGTATATACAATTACCAATCTGCCAAGGCGAACGGCCCGCTCCCATGAGAGTAGTGGAAATAATCACCCCCTCGTAGAATATACTTGCGACGCGGTTACGTATAAATACAACTTAAATGCTTCTTTAATTCTTTTCAAAATAATTATTTACTTGAAATCATAACCTTCTCAACGAGGTTTCAATCAACGCAATTCCACAGTTTATAATCATATAATAATACCCACAAAGCATGGTGTAAGCCTAAGACTACCCGAACATAACAGGAATAATAGCCACGTACGGACCCTCGTCATTTCGTGCGTACGTGGCCCCCCTCAATCAAATCACGTATTAATTAAGTTTACCTATGGGGAGATTTGCCTCTTACAAGGTTAGAAAAGAGACTTACCTCGCTTCACGGTCTACTTTCCGGCCCAAGCTTAAGCCCAAACCCCAAATTTGGTGCCAAACACTCCAAAACTATCCAAATAGCAAGAAACTAATCAATATAGGCTTAAAAGTTCATATCCCAACCATTAGAGTGATTCCCCAATCCAAATTACAAGATTCCTAAAATTCATCCCCGGGCCCACGTGCCCGGATTCCGGAAATTCTTGAAGAAAGTTGTTACCCATAACCTAAGGATAAAGAATATATGATTTTTACTTCATTTCATAACAAATTTCGTGGTAAAATCTTGTTTTTATCAAAACCCTAGGTTTTTACTCTAATCCCCTGATTTTCACTTATTTTTGTGTGTTAATCTACTCAAAACCCAAGTATTAAACTCACATTAAGTAGAAATAACTTACCTCACAATGCTAGGTTGAAATCCCCACTTTGAAAGCTCCCTAATCGTCCAAGTGTAGAAGTGAAATGAAATAAATGGCCTAAGTCCCGTTTTTAAAAGCTGTGTCCAGCCCTCTGATGTCGCATTTAGGTTCGCAAATGCGAAGTCGCAATTGCGACAAAATGATCGCAAATGCGAACTGGGCCTCCCTCTGCCTTCATCGCAAATGCGACAGAAGGGTCGCAAATGCGGACCCTGCTGGGTTCGCATATGCGAACAAAACATCGCAAATGCGACCACTGCCCCAGCCAGGCTTCATCACAATTGCGATGCTTTCCTCACAAATGCGAGGTTCGCAAATGCGAACATTTCCTCGCATTTGGGAGACCTGAAACTTTGCCCAGAAACACCAGAAAACTAGGGTGTTTTTTCACTCCCAATCCACGTCCGAAACTCACCCGAGCCCTTGGGGATCCACTCCGAATACTCATACAAGTCCAACAACATCGTACAAACTTGCTCGAGCGATCAAATCGCTGAAATGACATCTAAAACTACGGATTTAACACCAAAACGCATGAAATCCTTAAGAACATTTAAAATTCCTATTTTTACAACCGGACGTCTAAATCACGTCAAATCAGTCTCGTTTCTCACCAAATTTCACAAACACGACTTAAATGTTATTTTGGACCTGTACCGGGCTCTGGAACCAACATACGGGCCCGATACCAACATGATCAAACATTATTCAATTTCTTTAAATCCTTAGATTTTCAGTTTAATAATTTTTAACAAAAATTTATTACTCGGGCTAGGGACCACGGAATTCGATTTCGGGCATACGCGCAGGTCCCATATTTTACTACAGACCCTCCTGGACCGTCAAAACACAAGTCCGGGTCCGTTTACTAAAAATATTGACCAAAGTCAAACTGGACCTTTTAAGCCAACCTTAAGGAACCAAGTAATCCCATTTCAATCCAAACTCTTCCAAATCCCGAACCAACCATCCTCGCAAGTCGTAAATTAGTTAAAGTAAGTACGGGAAGTCTTATTTAGGGGAACGGGGTTCTAAAAAGCAAAATAACCAGTCGTGTCATTACATTCTCCACCTATTAAACAAACGTTCGTCCTCGAACGGACATAGGAAAGTACCTGAGCTAGGGAAAAGATGGGGATATCTGCTCCGCATGTCCTCCTCGGACTCCCAGGTCGCCTCCTCGACTAGTTGGCCCCTCCATTGGACCTTTGCCGCAAAAATCCTCTTGGAACTTAACTGGCGATCCTGCCTATCAATAATGGCAACTGGCTCCTCCTCATAACCCAAACTCTCATCTAGCTGGATAGTGCTGAAGTCTAACACGTGGGAAAAGTCAGCGTGATACCTCCGAAGCATAGATACGTGAAAAACTGGATGAACTCCTGATAGGCTGGGAGGTAAAGCAAGCTCATAAGCAACCTCCGCAACTCGCCTCAACACCTCAAATGGGCCAATAAACCTTGGGCTCAACTTGTCCTTCTTCCCGAATCTCATAACACCCTTCATCGGCGATGTCACGACCCCAAACCGGAACCGGTCGTGATGGCGCCTCTCGTGAAACAAGGCCAGCCGACACAAACCCCCAAAACCAATTAAAAATTATAATAGTTCATAATCAAGTCATTAATAAGTGATGAATCCCAAAATAGAGTGAGATAGAACAAATGCGGAAACAAACACAGCCCGACATCGGGGTGTCACCAGTCATGAGCGTCTAAAATCCATCTAAGAGTATGAAAAGACAACATAGTCTAATATAAAGCTGGAACAAGTGGAATAAAGATAGGAAGGAGAAGCACTGGGCTGCGAACGCCGAGTAGCTACCTAGTCAACTCCGTACAGCCTACTGGAAAGCAATCAACCATCGCTAGCGTGACCCGAGACTCCTGAATCTGCACACAGGGTGCAGGGAGTAATGTGAGTACGCCAACTCAGTAAGTAATAAAAGTAAAGGCAGCTGAGCGATAAGAAAACACGTAAATACACAGCAAAATGCTACAACGAGGCAGTGTAAAACCAGAACAATACCATAAATCAGTAAAAGCTCGTAAAAACTTCTTAGTTCAGTAAAACCTCCTTAAAACATATTTTAGCAATTCAAATGAATAAGTGAAAATAGGGGTAAAAGATAGAAACACAAATCAGCCGCTCGGGCAAAATACCAACAGAAACTAGCCCCTCGGGCTATCTCACAATCACTCATATCAGTCCCTCGGGGAATAACATGGAACAACATCAGCCCCTCGGGCTATATCACATCACAAACTGGGTACCCGCGCTCACTGGGGGTGTACAGACTCCGGAAGGGGTCCCTTACGGCCCAAGCGCAATAACAAGCCATCTCGTGGCATAATCAACAGGCTCTCGGCCTCATATCAATCACAAGCCACCTCGTGGCATAATAAATCAGGCTCTCGGCCTCTCATATGTCACAAATAAGTACCACATGCTGCGGTGCACAGCCCGATCCCATAGTATCCTCGCAACACAGGCCCTCGGCCTTACTCAGTCAGAATCTCACAAGCCTCACGGGCAATAGTAAAACATGATGCTCAGCCCAAAATATCATTTAAAATATCAAAAATGAGTAAAGATGGCTGAGTTGTGAAAACAGCAGAATATAGCATGACCGAATACAATTTCGAAGTCAAAACAGTGAGGAAATAGTAGTAAAATCCCCTAAGGGTCCAAACAGTTGGCACGAGGCCCAAATATGGCATTCCGTCCAAACATGATGATAGCAAACAGTTTTCAATCAAATACGCAGTTAAACAGTCATACGGGACAGACTAAGTCACAATCCCTAATGATGCACGACCCCACGCTCGTCATCTAGCGTGTGCGTCGCCTCAAAGTAGCACAGCGATGTGATATCCGGGGTTTCATACCCTCAGGACTGCATTTACAATCATTACTTACCTCTATCCGGTCCAAACTCTAGCCCGCGATACCTTTGCCTTTCGAATCGGCCTCAACACGCGTCGAATCTATCCAAAATCAGAATCATGACGTCAAAATATGCTAAGGGAACGAAGCCCATGTGAAAATAATCAAATTACAACACAAATCCCTAAATTAACCAAACCCGGCCCCCGGGCCCACGTCTCTGAATCCGACAAAATTAACATCAATGGAAATCCTTATCTTCCCACGAGTTCATACATATCAAATTTATCAAAATTCAACCACAAATGACCCCTCAAATCCCAAATTCTAGGTCTCCAATTTCAAGCCCTAGTTTCTTCAATATTTACCCACAATTTCCCATAAATTTCAAGCCTAATCAATGACATAACACCACAGGAATGAGTTTTATGTTCAAAAATCTTGCCTCAATGAAGTTCCCTTGAATTCCCTCTTCAAAATCGCCCAAAAAGCTCCAAAATCGATTTAAAAATGGCGAAGAAAGTCTGAAAATCGCAAAGGATGAAATATATACTTTCTGACCCCAGGGATTCCGCACCTGCGGTCCTTTTTCCGCTTCTACGGTCTGACCCACCGCACCTGCGGTTTTCACTTAAAGGTTTGGGACCACACCTGCAGTCACTCTCTCACACCTGCGCCATCGCAGATGCGTCCAAATGTCCGCTTCTGCGGCTCCGCCTGACTCACCTCTAGGCCGCTTCTGCGGCTTGCTTCCGCATCTGCGGGAGTCGCACCTACGGCCTCCCAACCGCAGATGCGGTTATGACAGCAACCATAAAACTTCAGCTGCCAAACTCAACTCCAAAACCTCCCGTCAACCATCCGAAATTACCCCGAGGCCCCCGGGACCTCAACCAAAAGCACGAACAAGTTATATACCAATATCCAAACTTATACCAATCTTCAAAACACCTCAAACAACATCGAATCAACCAAATCACATCGGATTCAAGCCTAAGGTTCCAAAAATCTCCTGAATTACGCTTTTGATCAAAAAGTCTATCAAACCACGTCCGAGTGACCTGAAATTTTGCACACACATCCCAAATGACACAACGGACCTACTACAACTCCCGGAATTCCGTTCCGACCCATATATCAAAATCTCACCTATCAACCGGAAAACGCCAAAAATCCATCTTCGCCAATTCAATCCTAAAGTTACTCCGGACCTCCAAAACACATTCCAATCACACTCCTAAGTCCCAAATCACCTCCCGAAGCTATCCGAACCATCGGAATTCACATCCGAGACCTTTTTCACATAAGTCAACATCCGGTTGACTTTTCCAACTTAAGCTTACTCAAAAGAGACTAAGCGTCTCAAACCTTACCAAAACCTCTTCGAACCCGAGCCAACCAACCCGATAGCACATAATACAGCTAAAGAAGACAATCAGAAGCAAGAATGGGGGAAACAGAGCGGTAACACATGAAAACAACCGGCTAGGTCGTTACAGGCGAAACTTTTAAGAGGACCTTCTCGCTGACCATGAATGATACATCACGTGCCTTCTGATCCGCGTAACTCTACTGTCTGGACTGTGCTGTGTGCAGTCTTTCTTGAATCAACTTTACCTTCTCTAAGGCATCTTTCACCAAATCTGTACCATACAACTTAGCCTCTCCGGGCTTAAACCACCCGATAGGAGAACGACATCATCGACCGTACAAATCCTCAAATGGGGCCATCTCGATGCTAGACTAATAACTATTGTTGTAAGCAAACTCGGCCAAAGGCAAAACTAATCCCACCGTCCTGCAAAGTCAATCACACATGCTCTAAATATATCCTCCAAAATCTGAACTGTCCGCTCCGACTGTCCGTCGGTCTGAGGAGGGAATGATGTGCTGAGCTCCACACGGGTCCCCAACTCACTCTGAACAGCTCTCCAGAAATGCAAAGTGAACTGAGGGCCTCTATCTGATATGATAGAAACGAGCACACCGTGCAACTGAGCTATCTTCCGAATGTAGATCTGTGCTAACCTCTCTGAAGTATAAGTAGTCGCTACCAAAATGAAGTGTGCCGACTTGGTCAACCTGTCGACAATGACCCAAACTGCATCAAACTTCCGCAATGTCCGCGGCAACCCAACTACGGAGTCCATAGTAATGCGCTCCCACTTCCACTCTGGTATAGGCATATGCTGTAGTAGGCCACCTGGCCTCTGGTGCTCATACTTAACCTGCTGGCAATTCAAACACCTAGCCACATACTCAACTATGTCCTTCTTCATCCGCCACCACTAATAATGCTGCCTCAAGTCATGATACATCTTCCTAGCACTAGGATGAATAGAATACCGTGAATTGTGTGCCTCCTCCAAAATCCTCTCTCTCAAGCCATCGACATTAGGAACACATAGGCGACCTTGGAGTTGCAGAACACCATCCTCACCCATAGAAACCTCCTTGGCACTACCCTGTAGCACCGTTTCTCTGAGAACTGCCAAATGCGATCATCGAATTGCCGGGCCTTGATCTGCCCCAACAATGAAGACTGAGCAACAACACACGCAAGGACTCGGCTGGGCTCTAAAATGTCCAACCTCACAAGTCGATTGGCCAAGGACTAAATGTCCAAAGCTAATGGCCTCTCTTCTACTGAAATGAATGCCAAGCTACCCATACTCTCTGCCTTCCTACTCAAGGCATCCGCGACCACATTTGCCTTGCCTAGGTGATAAAGAATGGTGATGTCATAATCCTTTAGTAACTCAAGCCATCTACGCTGCCTCAAATTAAGATCCCTCTGTTTGAACAAATTCTACAAACTGCGATGATCAATATAAAACTCACACGACGCCCCATACAGATAATGCCCCCATATCTTAAGAGCATAAGCAATCGCTGCTAACTCTAGGTCGTGCACAGGGTAATTCTTCTCATGAATCTTCAGCTGACATGAAGCATATGCAATAACTCTCCCATCCTGCATCAATACACACCCCAAGCTAACGCGTGAAGCGTCGCAATATATCGCATACATCCCCGAACCGGAAGGCAACACTAGAACCGGTGCTGTAGTCAAAGCCGTCTTGAGCTTTTGAAAGCTCGTCTCACAATCATCGGACCTTTCTAGGTCAATGTAGTCAGAGGTGATGCAATAGATGAAAAGCCCTGCACGAATCAACGGTAATAACCTGCTAACCACAGGAAACTCCTGATCTCGGTCACTGAAGTAGGACGTGGCCAACTCTGAACCGCCTCCATCTTCTTGGGATCCACCTTAATACCCTCTCCTGACACAATATGCCCCAAGAATTCCACTGACTCTAGCCAAAACTCACACTTGTAGAACTTAGCATATAGCTTCTGCTCTCGCAAGGTCTGAAGCACTACTCTCAAATACTGCTCGTGCTCCCCCAAGCTACGTGAGTATATCAAGATGTCGTCAATGAAGAAGATGACATAGGAATCAATATAAGCCTGAATACCCTATTCATCAAATCCATAAATGCCGCTAGGGCATTAGTCAAGCCAAAGGACATCACCAAAAACTCATAATGACCATATCTAGTACGGAAAGCAGTATTCGGAACATCTGAGTCCCGAATCTTCAACTGATGGTACCCTGATCTCAAATCGATCTTAGAGAACAACCTAGCTCCCTGCAACTGGTCGAAAAAATCATCAATGCGCGACAACGGGTACTTGTTCTTGATGGTAGCCTTGCTCAACTGGCGATAATCAATGCACATCCGCATGGTCCTAACCTTCTTCTTTACAAACAATACTGGTGCACCCCAAGGTGACACACTTGGTCTAACAAACCCCTTTGCTAACAACTCCTCAAGCTGCTCCTTCAACTCTTTCGGAGCCATACGGTATGGTGGAATAGATATAGGCTGGGTGCCTGGAGCCAAATCAATGCAGAAATCAATATCATGATCCGGTGGCATGCCAGGAAGGTCAGAAGAAAACACATCGGCGAACTCCCGAACTATTGATACTGAATCAATCGTCGGAGACTCTGCGGTGGTGTCCTGTACATAGGCTAGATAAGCCAAACAACCCTTCTTGACCATATGTCGAGCCTTCAGGAAAGAGATAACCCGACTAGATGAACTAACGGAGGAACCCTTCCACTCCAACCTCGGCAACTCTGGTATCGCTAAAGTAACAGTCTTGGCATGGCAGTCAAGAATAGCGTGATATAGAGATAATAAATCCATGCCCAAGATGACCTCAAAGTCGATCATGTCAAGCAAAAAGAGATCCGCTCTAGTCTCATAACCACAAAAGGTAATCACACAGGACCGGTAGATCCGATCCACAACCACAAAATCGCCCACAGGAGTGGACACATAAACAGGAGTACCCAAGGATTCACGGGGAATATCCAGGAAGTGAGCAAACAGAGATGAAACATATGAATATGTAGACCCTGGATCAAACAATACCGAAGCATCCTTACCGCAGACAGAAATAGTACCTATGATCACGGCATCTAAGGCCACTGCATCTGGTTTGGCCGAAAAAGCATAGAATATGGCTGGAGCACCGACTAGCTGGCCTCCGCCGGGCTGAGCAATAGCTGACTGACCTCCCATTTTTTGGCCTCCACCTCTAGGATGGCCTCTGCCAGCCTGTCCTCCACCTCTAGGTGGCCGGACGGTTGGTGTTGTAATCATAGGCTGATAACCCTGCTGTACTACCTTGCCCCGAAGTCTGGGACAAAATCTCTTCATGTGACTTGAATCCCCACACTCATAACAACCCCGTAGTGCCATGGACTGCTGTCCTGAAGCCTGAGCCTACTGGCCTGAACACCCACTAGAAGAACCCTGAATGGCTGGTGGGCGGTATGAACTCTCTAGCATAGCACTAAAGTAAGCATTGGAAGAACCCGGATGACCAGAATACCCGCCGGAGGAACCCTGAATAGCTGGTGGGCGGTAAGAACTCTCTGGCATCGCACTGAAATAAGGCCTCACTGGAGCACTCCGAGGAGGTGGTGGTGGTGCTGAAGGTGGGGGCCTGCTGGATTGACCCCTCCCAAAGTGACCTCTGCCCCTAGCTGGGGCACCTCTAAACTCTCCAGAGAATCGGGTCCTCTTATCCTACTGCAACTGCTCTCTACCCCTCTGCCGGTAACCCTCAATCCTCCAAGCAATCTCCACCACTAGTTGATACTCAGTCCCTATCTCAACCTCTCGGGCCATGCTAGCTCGAATACCGAGGTGTAACCCCGCAACAAATCTCCGCACTCTCTCTGCGTCCGTAGGGAGTGTCATGAGTGCATGGCGAGACAACTCAGAGAATCTCGCCTCATAGTCGGTCACAAACATCTGACCTTGCTCGAGCTGCTCGAACTGGCACCATAACTCTTCCCTCTGAGAGGGTGGGATATACGTATCCAAGAAAAGCTGTGTGAACTGACCCCAAGTGATGGGAGGAGAACCCGCTGGCCTGCCAAGAGCATAAGACTGCCACTACCTACGGGCCCTGCCCTCCAGCTGGAATGTAGTAAAGTCAACCCCATGAGACTCCAATATCCTCATGTTGTGCAGTCTGTCTTTGCATCTATCAGTGAAATCCTGAGCATCCTCATGACGCTCACCCTCGAAGATGGGAGGGTGTAGCCTAGTCCATTTGTCCAGTAACTTCTGTGGACCGCCATCCGCAACCCGTTCTGGGCTCGGGTACTTCTGTCAAGCTAAGCCCCATCCGCTGGTAGTGCACCCGGAGTCTGATACACTGCCGTTGCATGACCAGGAGCCTGGGCAGTAGGAGTCTGTGCTCCCCCTCCTGCCTGAGATGTGGCTGGGTCCGCTGGAAATAAACCAGCCTGAGTCATAGTGTCCATGAACCGCAACATACGGCCCATGACCTCTTGGAAACCCGGTTCTGTCATGAAGTCCGCCCGGGTAGGCTCAGCTGCGGGCACCTCGCCGTGCTCCTCTATGATAGGATCCGCCGGTGGTGCAACTGGGGCAGCTCTAGGACGCCCTCGTCCCCTACCTCGGGACGGTGCCCTCCCCCGGCCTCTGCCTCGGCCTCTAGCAACGGGGGGAGCAGCTCCTCCCGGTTCTGGAACATCTGCCGTGCGCGTCCTCACCATCTGTGAGAGAATAGGAGAAAGGAATTTAGTATACCATCAACTGCACGATAGGAGATGAATAAAGAGTAGTTTTCCTAATACCCTATAGCCTCTCGAAGATAGATACAGACATCTCCGTACCGATCCACAAGACTCTATTAGGTTTGCCCATGACTTGTGAGACCTACGTCAACCTAGTGCTCTAATACCATGTTGTCACGACCCAATTTCCAATCTAGGTCGCGATGGCGCCCAACACCGAAGTTAGGCAAGCCAAACTTAACCAACTAGTGGGTTCCATTTATGTTACCAAAACCTTTCCGACATTTACTTAGATTAAATTTAAAACATTCAGTGATAATAAATAGTTTAGGCAAATTTAAAGCTAAAATGACAAATGATGTCATAATTAAGTGATTACATCCCAAAAGAATAGTCTACTAATGTGTGTGCCATGACCTGGTGTCACAAGTATATAGGCATCTAGTAGAATATACAAAAGAATACATCTATCCTACTGCCTGAAATAGAATAGACAGTCAAAAACAAAAGAGAGACTCCATCATGCTGCTGAACGGCATAGGAAGGGAGCAGCTCACTGTGGAATCTCGGCCAACTATCAAGAATGCGCACCAGACGGGTAGCCAGATGCACCTGCCTCAGATCCTGTATAATTAAGTACAAAAGCGTAGTATGAGTACATAAACAATATGTACCCAATAAGTCTCTTTTCTAACCATGTAAGAGGGAAATCTCCCCATAGGTAAACTTAATTAATACGTGATTTGATTGAGGGGGCCACGTACGTACGAAATGACGAGAGTCCGTACGTGGTTACATTTCCTGTTATATCTGGGTAGTCTTAGGCTTACACCATGCTTTATGGGTATTGTTATATGATTATAAACTGTGGAATTGCTTTTATTGAAACCTCGTTGAGAAGGTTATGATTTCAAGTATTTCAAGTACATAATTATTTTGAAAAGAATTAAAGAAGCATTTAAGTTGTATTTATACATAACCGCGTCGCAAGTATATTTCGCGAGCGGGGTGATTATTTCCACTACTCTCATGGGAGCGGGCCATTCGCCTCGACAGATTGGTAATTATATATACATATGGTTCGGGCCATTCGACCCTCGGCAGTGCACAGTTTACTTTTATGTTGGATCGGGCCGAACGTCCTCGGCGAAAATTGTGTGATAATAGAATCGGGACCTTTTATGATCCGTATGATTTATTGTTTGAAAGACCACTTGTTTTGAAAGAAGGAAATGCCTAGGTTTATCAAATGGTGAGAAGGTTTTCAGTATTATTTCTTATTTGAACTTGTTTTCTATCCATGTAAATTGTGAATTGAAATATTGAACCTTATATTATCGTATTATTGACCCTGTTAAGTGTCAAGTCGATCCATCGTCACTACTTCTTCGAGGCTAGACTAGATACTTACTAGGTACATATTGTTATGTACTCATACTACGCTTCTGTACTTAATTGTACTGGATCTGAGGCAGGTGCATCTGGCTACCCATCTGGTGCGCATTCTTGATTGTTGGCCGAGATTCCACGTTGAGCTGCTCCCTTTCTATGCCGTTCAGCAGCATGATGTAGTCTCTCTTTTGTTTTTGACTGTCTATTCTATTTCAGGCAGTAGGATTGATGTATTCTTTTATATATTCTACTAGATGCCCATATACTTGTGACACCAGGTCTTGGCACACACATTAGTAGACTATTCTTATGGGATGTAATCACTTAATTGTGACATCATTTGGTCACTTCAGCTTTAAATTTGCCTAAACTATTTGTTATCACTGAATGTTTTAAATTTAATCTAAGTAAATATCGGAATGGTTTTGGTAACATAAATGGAACCCACTAGTTGGTTAAGTTTGGCTTGCCTAACTTCGGTGTTGGGCGCCATCGCGACCTGGATTGGAAATTGGCTCGTGACATTGCGTCAATTAGTGTAAAGCATGTAAAAAGAATAAATTATTGAAAAATAATTTTTTTTGACGGACAATTGAAAAATAACAATTGATGTTAAACTAAATGAGAAATTTGTTCAAATGATCAAAATGAATGTTATTACATTAATACAATAGTTGAGTTCAATATCTTCAAAATATATAAAGATGATGAATTTAGTTGAATTAGTTATATAATACTTGGAGTATAGAGAGTTTATTATCATTATTATATAAGATATAAAATATAATATGTTGTTATATCTCACGCAACATCTCTTTTATTAATGTTATATTCATAATATCATAATATAAGAAAATAATAAATTAGTTATTACTTAATTAATTGTCAATTTTAGACAAACATATTTTTTTTACGCAACTAAGCGCACAGTCTTTCATTGGTATAAATGAAGTATATATAAAAACTTCATGCTAATCATTGTGTAAGGGATAAATCAGTTTTCTATGTTTTTGGACAATACAAAATAAAATCTAATTTTAATTTATTAAAAATCTAAAATATATATTTTATGTAGAAAAGCTAGGATAAGCTACTTTATAACAAAAGATATTAAAAATTTTAAAACGTGTTATGCTCTTTTCTTTTTTTTTTTCTTTTTTCTTTTTATGAGGCGTTATGCTCTCATTGACTTTGGAGGCTCGTGGGATCAGTTTTTGCCTTTAGCAGAGTTTGCCTACAATAACAGCTACCAGTCAAGTATCCAGATGGCTCTTTATGAGGCGTTGTATGGTAGGCGATGTCGGTAGCCGGTTGGATGGTTTAAGCCGGAAGAGGCTCGGTTGTTGGGCACAGATCTGGTGCAGGATGCCTTGGACAAGGTCAGAATTATTCAGGACAGGCTTCGCACAGCTCAGTCCAGGAAGAAGAGTTATGCCGACCGTAAGGTTCGTGATTTGGCTTTCATGGTCGGTGAGCGGGTATTGCTTCGAGTGTCACCTATGAAGGGCGTGATGAGGTTTGGGAAGAAGGGCAAGCTTAGCCCTAGGTTCATTGGCCCTTTTGAGATTCTTGATCGAGTGGGAGAGGTGGCTTACAGACTTGCGTTGCCGCCGATCTTATCAGCCGTGCATCCAGTGTTTCATGTGTCCATGCTTCGGAAGTAACAGGCGATCCATCCCATGTGTTAGATTTCAGCACTGTCCAGTTGGACAAGGACTTGTCTTATGAGGAGGATCCGGTAGCTATTCTAGACCGGCAGGTTCGTCAGTTGAGATTGAAGAGTTTCCCTTCTGTTCCTGTTCAGTGGAGAGGTCAGCCTGCGGAGGCATCGACCTGGGAGTCCGAGTCCGACATGCGGACCCGTTATCCCCATCTTTTCCCCGACTCAGGTACTTCCTTCTTATGTCCGTTCGAGGACGAACGATTGTTTTAGAGGTGGAGGATGTGATGACCCAAAAGGTCATCACTTATTTTAGAAATAAATTCTGCATTTCAAGGCCTTAAAAACCTCTTTCAACATTACCTCGATTTGTGTGCGCGGTCCGGGCGCGTAGCCGGGAAGCCATTATGTGAAAATCTGTGAAAAATAATGAATTTTGACTTTAAAATGAACTTTAGTTGACTTCGATCAATATTTTGGGTAAACGGACCCGGACCCGTGATTTGACGGTCCCAGAGGGTCTGTAGGAAAATATGGGACTTGGGCGTATGCCCGGAATCGAATTCCGAGGTCCCAAGCCCGAGAAATGAATTTTTAAAGAAAATTATATTTTGGAATTATTTATGAGTTTTGGAAATGAAATGAGTTTAAAATTTTATGGTATCGGGCCAGTATTCTGGTTTCGGAGCCCGTTACAGTTCTTATATATGAATTAAGATGAGACTGTAAAAATTGGTAAGAAACGGAAGTCGTTTGAGGTGATTCGGACCCGTAGTTGTGAAAATTGATACTTTGGAAGTTTTGAGACTTTTCTTAGATTTCTATGCTAAATTCGTTGTTTGAGAGGTTATTTTGGCGATTCGATCGCACGGATAAGTTCATATGATATTTTTGAGTTAGTATGCATGTTTGGTTTGGAGCCCCGAGGGCTCGGGTGAGTTTCGGGTAGGTTCCGGGGTGTTTAGACTTAGGAAAACACTGCTGTTGCATCAGTTCTGGTGTAACCGCACCTGCGAGTCAAGCACCGCAGGTGCGCATATAGGGTCGCAGGTGCGGTCCAGCTTCTCGCAGATGAGGACAAGCTTCCGCAGAAGTGGTTCCGCAGGAGCGGATCTCCTATCACAGATGCGGCCCCAGCGGGCCTAATCATTTCCGTAGAAGCGGTCAAATTTCCGCACGTGCGGCTGCGCAGGTGCGACCCAAGCACCGCAGGTGCGAGAGTCGGGCAGTGGGGTGTTTTAAAATAAAACTTCAGCGATTTCTCTTTCAAATTTTCACAAAAATAGAAGGCCTAGGGCGATTTCTCAAGAGATTTTCTTCCCAAATCATAAGTAAGTGTAAAGAGAGCATTGCTACATGGAATTGGCACAATTAGAAATGGACTTGCAACAACTCCGGGAATAAAGCCAGGCAGCTGCGCAAACTTTGGAAGCTAGGACCCAACAGATAGGGCGATTGCTTCAGAAAAAGGCAGAATCAGAGAGAGAATCTTAACCGTTGCTCATTCTATTACCAGGAAATGCCAAATGTGCGAGAACAT